>NW_010972581.1:2186-2851 GCF_000737465.1 Haliaeetus leucocephalus | reverse complement strand
GTAATACACACTCAGACTGTGGCTTCTGGCAGCTTGCTTTATTTCCAGATCAATGAGAAATTATTATTGTGGAGAAGCAGACCTGGGGAGTAGATCCCATTCACCCTCAGGCACAGAAAGCCCAGACAACTCTCTCTGAGTTGTGTTAGGAGTGTAATGGCTGAGCTTCAGGAAAACTTCTAAAATTGATGACAGGCCTGGACCTGAGCCTGTTGCAGGGGGTCACTCAGATGGATCAGACTCTTCATGAGGATGGTTCGGATAGCACCAGGCATCTCAAACAGTGCTATGTGTCCATACAGAGGCAACCAGGTTACAGCCAGTTATGCTTTTGAAAACTTTAACTTAAATATTGAAAAACAGCAATTCTCTTTCTTTTCTCCTGTGCTTTATCTAGATCCTTTCTGGAGCCATTATATACACCTGTGGCTTAAGAGTCCCTTTCAAGGGCTACCAGGGTGCACAGCTCAGTGAAGTTCATAAGTTTGACTGCAATACAGTTAAGGACTATCCAAAACTGACTCTTGGGGGCTATCTCAGGTGGATGGACTTTAATAATAAGTGCATAATTCAAAACACCTGGATTTTCTGTCTCCTTATGGGGTCCAAAGTTCAAGAGAGAAAAAGATTTGGCAGCAGACATGTAGAAAAAAAATCTGTATTTC
>NW_010972581.1:0-984 GCF_000737465.1 Haliaeetus leucocephalus | reverse complement strand
CCTGAAAAGACTGATACAGTTATTTTGTTCTGTTCTTTCTACCATTTTTACTTGAAAGTTATTTCTTTAATTGAACAGGAAAGCAATTTCAGTCTTAATCACATGAGTCCAGGGAATAGAGCATTATGAAAAAAAATTGCTGATTTCACATGCAAGAAAAGGGGAAATTGCCAAGCTTGTGACTGCAGGGCCAGCTTAGGAATCGCCATCCTCCAGACAAACTCAGAAGTTGGGAGGATACAGATGCGCTTCTCAAGCTTTGGAGTTGAAAAAAAACAAAACACAAAAAGCAAAAAAAAAAAACCAAAACAAAAACAAAACAAACAAACAAAAACAACAACAACAACAAAAAACCAAACCAACACACTTCAAGGTGTCTGTTTTGCTTTTTCAGCCCCATTATGCCAGAAGGGCAACGTAACAACCCAACCCACAGATGCACCACCCTGCTAATGGGGGTCAAGAATGGGGTAAGCACAGGAGAGCTACTGACTCCAGCTGGCACAGCAAGAGTCATCAGCAATGCCAAACAGCACACACCCAAAGAGGAGAAAGTATCTCCAGAAAGCAGACCTTTGCAGGTAAGGTAGTCCCATCCTCCTGGATACAACATTTGTTGTGCTTGGTTCCCTGCCTCCATCAGGCCTGTCCCATACAAGTTTCCCATCACAGACTTGTGTTTCAATACGCTCCCTTCGCACAGAGAAAATGCAGCTTATGAAACTGGCCAACAGTTGCTTGCAATGGATGGCCTGTGGTGGATGGCCTGCGTGCCAAAACCACCTCTGCCTCAAACCCCCTCAAGATACTTCTCTTACTCTCCTTTAAGCACTCCTTTTATTTCACTTAGTGCAAAGAACATATTAGTGATCATTTGTTCAAACTGTCACCATCTCCCTCCACTGCAGATACTTCAAGAGTTCATTAGAGGCCACTAGGATGCCAGACCACAGAAAAAATTAGAAAAAAAAAAAAGAAGAAAAA
>NW_010972580.1:2852873-2854068 GCF_000737465.1 Haliaeetus leucocephalus | reverse complement strand
TACGCGTGAGCATGCCACGGGCCAGTGTGCAATAGCACATGCGGAGTGTGTGTGATGGCACGCGTGTGAGCGTGCGCCATGTGCTAGTGTGCAATAGCACATGTGTGAGCGTGCGACAGACCAGCGTGCAATAGCGCACGTGGAGTGCGTGTGAGTGTGCACCACGCACTAGTGTGCAATAGCGCACGTGGAGTGCATGTGAGTGTGCACCATGTGCTAGTGTGCAGTGGCACGCCTGTGAGCACGTGAGCATGCACCACGTGCTAGCATGCAATAGTACACATGTGAGTGTGCAACAGGCCAGTGTGCGATAGTGCATGTCAAATGCATGTGAGTGTGCACCACGTGCTAGCATGCAATGGCACACATGTGAGCATGCGACAGGCCAGTGTGCGATAGCACACATGGAGCGTGTGTGAGTGTGCAACACAGGTTGGTGTGCAACAGCACACATGTGAGCACACATGAGTGTGCGCCATGTGCTAGTGTACAATGGCATGCATGTGAGCGTGCAACATGCCAGTGTGTGATAGTGCACACATGGAGCGTGAGTGTGCACCATGTGTTAGCGTGCAATGACATTTGTGTGAGTGTGCAACATGCCCTACTGTGCAATGAGTCGTGTAAGAGCGTGTGTGTGCCCCATAGGCCAACATGCAATGACGCATGTGCGTGCACCATGGGCTGGTGTGTGATGGCACATGTGTGCGACAGCACACATATGTGAGCATGTGTGCACCACGGGTTGGTGTGCAATGGCACACATGTGAGTGACAGGCACCCACATGTGTGCCACAGGCTGGTGTGCAGCTGCACACATGCATGTGCGTGTGCAAGAGGTTGGTGTGCAATCGCTGTTGCGTACAAGTGTGTGAATGCATGCGTGCAAGAGGCTGGCAGGGAGTCACGAGTGTGCGAGCGCACCTACAAGGGGGTGTGCAAGGGCACACCTGCGCTCTGCGCGCAGCACCCTGTGTGCAGCCACACATGCGTGCGCATGCACCCGTGTGACGGGCTGGCACGCGGTTGCACACGCGTGTGAGTACGCCGGCCGGCAGGCAGCACGTGTGTGCGTGCATGCACGAGGGGCCGGCCTGCCCTCGCACACATGCACACACGCGTGTGCACGACACACGCGTGTGTGCCCCCCCCGCCCCAGCCGGCTGGCAGCACTTGTTTGTGCAATTGCACACGC
>NW_010972580.1:2847649-2852745 GCF_000737465.1 Haliaeetus leucocephalus | reverse complement strand
CACGCGTGGGTGCCCGAGGGGTGGTGGGTGAGCGCGGGGCGGCGGCAGCAGGAGGGACCCACGGGGCTGGGGACGGACGGACGGACGGACGGACGGGGTGGGTGCCGCCACCTCCCCTTTAAGAGGCGCGGCCCCATTCCTGCCCGCCGACAGGCGGCGCGGGGCCCTTAAAGGGGCCGTTCCCGCCCGCCCCAGCGGGGCCGCGGGTTCGCGTCCCGGCTCGGCCTACTTCCGCCTCCAGGGCCTGGGCCCTGCCGCTGCTATGGTAACGGGGGGGCCAGGTTTGGGGTCCCCTTTAAGAGATTTGGGGTCCCCATAGGGTGGGCCCGGCCTGGGGAAGGGGGGGAGAGGTTTGGGGTCTCCGCCATGGGGCCTTCGGGGTCTTTTCGGCTCCCCACGGGCTGCGGTTACCGGTAATGGAGGCGTGGGGTGTCGTCGTCCCTCTCTTCCCCGGAGGGGAGGGAGTGGGGAGCCCCTCAGGCCTCCTTGTGGGGGACAGGGTGGCTCGGGTGTCCCCCCAGGACAGGGGGGTACCCTGTGACTGCAGCCGGGGGGGGGGCCTTCCCTTTACCCACCCCCCCTCCCCACAGGCCTGCCGCCTCCAGAAGCTGTTCGGGACCGACGGGGACCTGGCGGACGAGGTGAGGGACGGGGACGGCACCTGCCTGGCACCGGTGACAGCCGTGGGGACACCGCCGGGGCCTGGCACCACCCCAACACCCACGGGGGAGGCTTTAAACCCCCCCCCCCACACACACCCCCTGGCTGGTGGGTGCCGGTGGTGGTAACTCGTTAAACGGCGTTAATGAGTTATTACGAGGTGGCTCGCCCTTGGGTTTAATCCCCAGGGGTTATCGGGGTAGGGTCCTGTGCTGGCCTGGTCACCCCGTGGGTGGCTCTGGGGGGGGGACACAAGGGAGGGACTGGGGGGACGGGGCTGTTTGGCTGCCCGGTGCTTTCTCCTCCTGCAGGATTTCCTCTCTGCCGTGGAGGACGCAGAGAACCAGTTCGTGGTCCCCAGACGTTTGTCACCCAGCGATAGCCCAGTCTCTCCCAGTGTGCAGTCTCCAGCTCCCAGCCTGCAGCCCCTCCGCGCATTGGGACCCCAGCTCGGTCACTGTGCCGGTAAACCCCCCGGCCTGCGGCCCCTCGCCAGGCAGGGGGAACAGCCCACGGGCTGCCAGGGACCCCCAGCCGGGGGAGCAGCCCCCCAGGATGAGCTGGACAATGATCTCTTCCTGGCTGCCTGCATGGAGCTGGAGGGCCCCGAGCTGCCGGCGGGGGCAGGTGCTGCCCGGCCACCCCCAGGCCAGTGGGAGAAGCCCCCACAGATACGCATGGGGCAGGAGAGCCCCCAGGAATGGGGGGCCCCCAAGAAGCTGCGGGTGGGAGAGGAGCTGGTCTCCCCTGGCTCTGGGGGGCTGGAGGACAGGCAGGACCCACTGCCTGCCCCACAGGCAGCTCCCACTCCTAAGCTGGTGCTGCGGCCCAGCGCAGCTGGTGCCTGCCCTCCCAGACCCCCCACCATCCCCCTGGGAAAACCAGGTGGCTCCTGGGGCTCTGTCCCTGCTCCCAGAGGTCCAGCCCCGAGGCCTTTCCAAGCATCCCCACGTTGGCCGGGAGCGAGCAGCTCCTCCGAGGGGCTGCGGGTGCCCCGGACCCCCATGGCGCAGACTCCCCGGCAGAGCTGCCCCCCACCCCGGCTGCCCCGTGGCCCTCCCACCAACCCACCAGCCTTGATGAGCTGTGTGGAGCCCCCGCCGAGGCAGCCGCCCAGGCTGGCCCCAGGCAGCCTGCAGACGCCAGTGGTCACCAACCACCTCGTGCAGTTGGTGACGGCAGCCAGCAAAGCACCCGGGGCTGCCCCCCGTCTCCCACCGCAGGGGAAGACTCGCCGGTTCCCGGGGCCTGCCGGGATCCTGCCCCAGCAGGTGGGTGCAGGGGATGGGGTGGGAGGGTCTGGGAGCATCTGGTGAAGAGATGCAAAACCCTGGACATCTCTCTCTCTCTCTCTGTCTCTCTCCCATAAGCACGCCGGGAAGCTGCTGGAGGAGATCCTTGTTTCTGCTCCCCAAACTCCAGCTCATGGGGCTGTGGCGAAGCCGCGGACAGAGGTAACCCCCTGCTCTGGCGCAGAGCTGGATATGAATCTCAGTGGCAGTGCTACGGGCAGTCCCTGAGGCCGCAGCTTTCAGAGGGTGATGCTGGAAGAGGAGGGAGTCCCTGGGGCTCCCCCCTTGCTGTGACAGAGCTGCGAGATGTGCTGGCTCAGCTGCGGGGTGGTGACCGCTGTTGTCCTGTGACTTCAGGGACTGCCCAGCTCCTCGCCACCCACAGAAGAGGATTTTGGGAAGGGCCCCTGGCTTGCCATGAAGACAGAGCTGGGGCTGGACGAGAGGGACCCTGGCTGCTTCCTCAGGACCTACAGCGTGGTCATGGTGCTGCGGAAGGTGAGGGAGACCCTGGGTGAGGGCACCGGCCCTGGGGACTCAGCTTCTTGGCTTTCCCCTTGCCCCTTGGAGCTGTTTCCAGGGCTGGGCATCAATGTGGGGAGGGGGCCGAGCTGGGCTGACCGCAAACATCCCATGGCCCTGCGGGGCTGCCCTCGGGGACATTGGCATGATGAGGGTCTACGTGTTCAGGCAGCCTTGAAGCAGCTCCCGAAGAACAAGGTCCCCAGCATGGCGGTAATGATCAAGACCCTGACGAGGACCAATGTTGATGCTGGTGCTGTGTTCAGGGACCCGACTGGTAAGCGCAGCCGTGCTCATGCCCTGGTCGGGCTGGGGCTCCTGGCTATTGTTCCCTGCGGCTAACGGGTCCCCTCCTCATCTGCAGGAGAAATACAGGGCACGGTGCATCGCCTGCTGCTGGAAGAGAGACAGAGCGAGCTCAGGCCTGGCTCGGTGCTGCTCCTGAAACAGGTAGGAGATGCGAAGGCAAATCTCTGGCAGCAGTATGGCGTTTGGGGCTATTTCTGCCACAGGCACCGCTAACCCACAGTCACTGTGCCTGGCTGCCAGGCTCCCGTCCTGGGGGAATGGGACAAGAGGCTCCTCCGGCTCCTCAGGCTGTGGCCAGCAGCGCCAGCAATAGCCAGAGCTCTGGCTCTGACCCACCACTCTGTCCTCACAGGTGGGCGTCTTCTCCCCATCCCACCGCAACCACTACCTCAACGTCACCCCCAACAACCTGCTCAAGATCTACCCACCGGAGCCCGAGGGCAGCTTCTCACAGTCGTCACCGTCGCAGCAGAAGGTGAGGGAGGGCACGGTGCTGCTGGCCCTGGAGGGACAGGGATGCTGGGACTCCCCAAGGGTATTACTAGGGGGTCTGGACTGCCGAGACCCTCGAGAGCAACCGGGGAGGAAGGGGGAGGCTTGGGAGGGACAGAGAAATCCTCCTGTGGGCCCCCAACAATTAATCTCTGCTGGGTTTTGCAGGTCCCTGCCCAGGCTGGGCTACTCCTGGACCACCCCGCACAGTCCCTCCGGCATGTCCCTGCCCCTGGGGACTGGGGACGATCGAGGATGGGCAGCCACAGCACAGAGCGGTCTCCTGGGGGCTTCTCCCTGCACCCCCAGAGCCCCGGGCCTGGGCGAGAAGAGCCAGTGGGAGCTGACATCTGCGACATGGGTGAGTTGGACCCGCTCTGGGTGGGGAGGAAAAGCTCAATGTCTCGCGGAAAACAGGCCCTGGGGTTGGGCAGTGTCTCCCCTCCCCTGTAATGCCAAAGAGGGGCCCTTGTCCCACTGCATCCCCGGTATGTGGAGTTGATTCCTGCTCTATACACAAGTAGAACTCATGCATTTCATCCTTCTTTGCCTGTACAGATGACCTGGATGGGCTGCTGGGAGAGCTGCCTGAGGATTTCTTCTCCACTCCGGCCCAAGCTGACTGCTGCTGACCTCAGGGAGCTGCGGCACAGCCATGGGGCTGGGGAAACGGTTACTGCTGGCGTGGCCTGGGCTGAACCGTGGCCTGGCAAGGAGGCTGAGCAAGCAGGCGATGCACTGACCAGCCCCCTCCTCCTTTCTCTGTACGTCTGTTGTGTTTGTGCTGGAGCCGAGAGCGGGGGGACCTGGGGAGTCCCGGGTGGGCACAGCCTCAGTGCCTGTCCCTAATCCTCTGGGCGGGCTGGCCCCTCTTGGCTCCTGAACCTGCATTAAAGGGCTGTTCTGTCCCTGCCTCGCTCCGTCTGCTTGTGTGTCACCATCCCCTCTGCCACCGCAGCCAGCAGTGTCCCATCTGTTCCTTCTCTGCTGAGCTGCAAGCACCCCATCCCCCTCCTCTATGGGGGTCCTTGCTCTCCCTCTCCTCTCCCAGGCAGGAGGTGCCGTTACCCCTTGGGGCTCTTGCACAGCCTTGGCCGGCCTGAGCCCTGCGGGGTTCTGGGGTACCCAGATCCCAGCCCAGCCCCATGGCACCGTCCCCATCTCACACCCATCAACAGGTTAAACTCCCTGGCAGCCCCACGCCAACGTGACTCTGTTTACCACCCCGGGTGAGTTATTTATAGGGTGGCCTGGCTTGGGCTCTTGATTCAGCATTTGTGCATGGGGCACAGCCCTATTTATAACCCCCACCCAGGCGCAGGAGGCAGCTTATTGACCCCCTAAGCCTCCCTCTGCCTTCCCGGGGTGCCCATGGCCCAGGAAACCTTCGCCTTCACCTCCTCCGCTCTGCGTTCACTGCAGCTCCAGCGAGAGCTGCTGGAGCAGGAGGATCGCCGGCGAGCCCTGGCTTGGGAATCAGCCACGCGACGGTTCCTGCCGGCGAGCCCCCGGCCCCCCCTGACCCCCCGCCGGCGGCCCCAGTACTGCCGGGACCCTGCTGTTCACAACGCCCTGTACACCGGGGACCTCCTGCGTGTCAAGAGCATCTTTAAGGATGAGACCACCGCCAACCTGATCATGGAGACGGTCAGCGAGGAGCTTGTGTGGTCGCCTGAGCAGGGTATGGGG
This sequence comes from Haliaeetus leucocephalus, assembly GCF_000737465.1. Taxonomy (NCBI): domain Eukaryota; kingdom Metazoa; phylum Chordata; class Aves; order Accipitriformes; family Accipitridae; genus Haliaeetus; species Haliaeetus leucocephalus. Next base: position 2,847,781 of record NW_010972580.1, on the reverse strand, counting down.
TCGGGGTGGGGGTTTTCCCTTCCCTTCCCCACTGGGTGCGCTGCAAAATAAATGGGGGGAGCTGGGAAGGGGGGGTGCTGAAGGGAACCAGGGCAAGGAGGGATGGCTGAGGATGCAGCTCCTTGTGGGCTG
>NW_010972580.1:2847008-2847639 GCF_000737465.1 Haliaeetus leucocephalus | reverse complement strand
GCTACACGGGGGTGGGGGGGCCCGATGGAGGGTGAGGGGTGGGTGGGTTGCTGAGTTGGCAAACCTAGGGCAGCCCCCGGCTGACACCTCCCCATCCGACAGGGCTGTGGGTGCTGAGCCCCCGCCGGCAGCAGACCTCGGCCCTGCGCATCGCCGCCGGCCGAGGCTACGGCGACTGTGCCCGGCACCTCGTGCTCCGGGGAGCGGAGGTGGACGCGGTGGTGGGGGGCCGGGCCCCCCTCCACGACAGCGTGGCCGCCCCCCGCCCCGAATGCACCCGCCTGCTCCTGGCCTTCGGGGCCGACCCCAACGTGCTGAGCGCCGAGGGCTCGGCCCCGCTGCACCTCTGCACCGCGCCCGACAGCCTCCCGTACGCCCCGCCCACCGCGGGACACGCCCTCCCCTTCATCTGCATAGAAGGCTCCGCCCCGTCGTACCCACCACCACCACCCCCCCCCATGCTCCAGCCAATTCTGCGCGGCAGGCTCTGGCCGAGGGGGCTGGGCTCAGCTGCACGCCGGGCTCCACCCATCTGATCTGCATAACATGCTCCACCCACACGACCGGCCTCATCTGCGTGCCAGCCCCTCCCCCCGAAGGCACCCCGCCCCTCCCACACGCCCAGCCCCTC
>NW_010972580.1:2845675-2846790 GCF_000737465.1 Haliaeetus leucocephalus | reverse complement strand
AACCCCGCCCCCTAAAGTCAAGCCCCGCCCTTCCAGGTCCCGGGGCTCCCTGGTGGGACTCGATGTTTGCAACCCCACGCTGCAGCACTCACCTGCATCCCGGTGGTCCTGGGGTGGGGGGAACCCGGGGGTGATGGTGGTCCCGGGGGGGGGGCCCCAGGGGGCGAAAGGGGGCTCTGGGGGGGCCCCCAGCCCCAGCTCACCCATGTCTATCCATCCCCAGGTGCGCGGAGCTGCTGCTGGCGCACGGGGCACGGGTGAACCTGGGGACGAGGGACCGGCAGCTGACGGCCCTGCACGTGGCGGCGCGGCAGGGGCTGGTGGCCCACGTGGAGCTGTACCTGCGACACGGCGCCGATCCTGCCCGTCGCAGCCGCCAAGGCGAGACCCCCCTCAACGCCGCCTGCTCGGCCGCCGAGCGCCCCGAGGATGCCGAGCGTTACTACCAGGTGGTCGAGCGGTTGTTGGCGGCCGGTGCCGATCCCGGTGCCGCCGGCCGCAAGGATCACACGCCGTTGCACAACGCCTGCGGTAACGGGCAAGCCAGGTTGGTGCGGCTGCTGTTGCGGCACGGGGCCGATGCCACCGTCCCCAACTGCGCCGGTTACACCCCCATGGACTGCGCCCTCCACGCCGTCGAGGAGTACCGGCACCAGCGCCCCGAGGAAACCATCACCCTCCTCCTCAACCACGGCGCCGGCCCTGTCCACCCCAAGGTGGGCAATTTGGGTGGGGGGGAGCGTGCTGGGGAGGGTGACGGGGTCACGGCGGTGTGTGTGTGTGTCCCCCTTGGTGACACATCTCTGTCACCAGATGCTCAAGTTCTGCTGCCGGCACCCGCCGGCGCTGGAGGTGGTTCTCAACGCCTACGACCGCATTCCCCCTGCCGAGGGCTGGGTGGGGACCGTGCCCCCGGAGCTGTGGGAGGTAAGGGGGTGCAGGGTACCCTGACGTGGGTGTCCCCCCCCAACCCCAGCTCGCTCACCCCTCTGTGTCCTGTCTCCCCCCCATCTTTTCCAGGAGCACCGGGATTTCTACGCCTCGGCAGTGCGCATGGCAGGCCGGCCGCGCCGGCTGCAGCACCTGGCCCGCTGCGCCGTCCGGCGGCACCTGGG
>NW_010972580.1:2843190-2844656 GCF_000737465.1 Haliaeetus leucocephalus | reverse complement strand
GACCGTTTCACACCGACCCACGCCGTCCTGCCCCTGCTTGGCCCGGCCCCTGGGCGCCCCCCCCGTCCCCTCCCAGGGGGTTTAACTCTCCCCAGCTGGGCCCTGTCCCGCCCCCGCCGGGCTGCGCCCCTTCCCCACCGGGGCCGGTGTCGGCCAGGCAAGGGGCCGCTGCAGAAAGAACCGGGAAGGCTTTGACCGACGTTAACCGGGCTCCTCGCCCCGCTGCCGGCCGTCACTCTGCTCCCTTCCGGGAACGGAGCCGGTGCTCGGGGATGGCGTGACCCTGGCTGGGCACCGAGGGGCTTCGGGAGCCCACCGGGAGCATCCGCTGACCCCGGTAAGGTGAATGCGGCCCCTCTGAGCACCCAGCTCCTTTCTGCCCTGGCCGATTCCAGCTCGGGTTGTAATTACAGGAGCTGTGCTCCTAATTGGCACGTAGGAAGCGATAGCATCATCCTCCTCCCCGCAGGGACGAGGTAATTACTCCTGAGCCGTAAGTTCTGCTTCCTAAAAGAAATCCCACAATCACTGAGGTGCTGCCACCTTCCCTGCCCACTCAGAGCTCCCCACGGCTCCCCACCAGCATCACCCTGGCCCCAGCTTTTGCTGCTTTGGTATCTCGGTAACAAAAAAGAAGCGTTTGCAGTAAAGAAATCTCCCTTCCCTCCAGCAATTTGTGCAGCGGGAGCAGCGGCAGGATTTATTTTAAGGCTGAACGTGATCACAAAGCAGCCCTGGGGGTCCCCGCTGCTGCCGCACGGCCGGTTTGCACCTGGCACGGGGCCTTCGTGGGGGAGTTAAGGCAGAAAGAAAACTGAGGGGGGGAATCCCGGCTCCTCCAGCCCACTCCAGAGATGGAGCCCCCCGCTGCCACCTTCATCCGAGGGGTGGGGGACGAGGTGACGGTGGTGGCCGGTGTCGTGGTGCTGGTCCTGGCTCTGGTCCTGGCGTGGCTGTCTACCTACGTCGCTGACAGCAGCAACCAGCTTTTGGGAACGATTGTCGCGGCCGGGGATGCGGCCGTCATCCGGCTCGGCCACGTGGAACATTATGTGGGGACGGTGGGGGTGGCCGAAGCCCCGGAGCCCCCCAGGGTCCCCGAAAACGTAGAGGAGAAAACAGAAGAGGAAGGGGGGGCAGCGGCGGCGGGGCCAGCGGTGGAGCAGGGGGACAGCGGCAGCCCCCCCGACCCCAGCCTGGAGCGACTGCTGGACATCCGGAGCTTGCCCAAACGGACCTCAGCTGCTGAGCCCAGCGCCCTGGGCAGCCAGGGGGGGCCGCCCACCCCGGGGGAGAGTGACCTGTGCTCTGGCCTCATCAAGATCCGGCTCAAATTCCTTAACGACACAGAGGAGGTGGCCGTGGTCCGGCCTGAGGACACCGTGGGGGGCCTCAAGAGGTAAGTCCTGAGGGAGAGGGGGGACATGAGGGAGCACTGCCTGGTTGCAAACCCCCCTCCTCCCCCC
>NW_010972580.1:2841084-2843180 GCF_000737465.1 Haliaeetus leucocephalus | reverse complement strand
CAGCTCTTGTGACCCCTGCCTTGTACAAAACAGCCCCCTCTCCACCATTCTGACTGAGAACAGTGGAGGGTTTTCATCCGTTTTCGCTGCGCCGCTACCCCTGTGCTTTGCCAAGGGATCTCCAAAAATAACAAGGAGGTGCCAATTTTAAAATAACGAGTTTAAAAGACGAGACAGCGTGTGGTGGCAGTGCTGTCATTGTCCCCCTGAGCCAGGACCCTCATCGATTTTACCATGGGGGGGTTTCCCCCAGCCCCATCTCTGACCTCTTCCCTCCTTCTGCAGCAAATACTTCCCAGGCCAGGAGAGCCAGATGAAGTTCATTTATCGTGGGCAGCTGCTGCAGGACCAGGGGCGGACGCTCCGCTCGCTCCACATCACGGACAACTGCGTCATCCACTGCCACCGCTCCCGGAGTGCCACCACCACCACCACCCTGCCCGACCCCAGTGCCGCTGCCCCCGATGCCGGCAGCCTTCCCCTCGGCGGGGGGAACCTGATGATCCCCACCGTCATGGTGGTGCTGGCGGTCGTCTGGTATTTCCGTATCAACTACCGTCAGCTCTTCACCGCCCCGGCCACTGTGTCCTTGATCGGCCTCACCGTCCTGTTCAGCTTCCTGCTGTTCGGGATGTACGGACAGTAGGGAACTCGACCAGGAGATGCCAGGGCCGCCCCCCGCCCCCCCCCAAGCCTGTCCCTGTGCAGCACTCGGGCAGGCACTGCTTTCTTCACCGCAATGTTATGGTGACTGGAGCTGGCACGACAAGAGCTTGGCGCGTCCTTCCCAGTCTTGGTGCTGGACTTTGTCCCCCCCCAGAAGGGGCTGTGCTCCCCCCCAGACACTGTCCTCCTCCCTCCTGGCCTCAAGCACAGCTCCGGGGAGGAGCTGGCTCTGGGGCAGGATCTTGGCCTGGGTGAACGGCGTGGTGGGTACAAGCCCAGGGCCCTGCACCGGAATGGGCTGTGGCTTCCTCCCAGAGACTTCTAAAAGCAAATAAAAGGTGTAACGTCAGCCCGAGCGCTTGCCTTCCTGCCCGAGGGGTGGCTGCCGGTGAAACCACAACTGGCTCACCACCCTGCTGCCTTCGCCATGCTTTTGGAAAGGATGTGTTAAAAAAAAAAAAAAGAAAGAAAAAGACAGCCCCATAAGTGGATTTTGGTAAATTGGTGGGAGCCAGGCTGGGCAATGAGAGGTGGGGGTACAATGGCCCTGCTTAATTACCTGTGGTTAATTAAGCAGGGTGCCAGCACCGCACAGCAGCCATGAGCCAGAGATACCAAGTCAAGATGCAGTTTTATTTACAGGGGCAGCCACAACCCACTAATGGGACACACAGACCTTACAATGGCTCAACTACCCGTACGGGATGGAGTACGTGCGCAAAAATACAAGTCTCAAGCCCAGGAGAGCCCCGGGCGGCCGCAGGCTCTGCCACATGGGCAAGGACATGGACCTGGGGGGTGGGGACGGACACGACAGGGCATATCCAAGCCCCCCCCAGCCCCATTACACCCCTTGGACCCCAAATTGCGGCACCTCTCGCAGCCGGAGGGGCTTAGGTTGTGTCGCTCACCCCCAGTCACCATGCCCTCCCCAGGCGGTTTGCAGGGCAGGGTGGGGGGGGTGCCCCATAGGTGGTCCCCCATGTTTCTGGGTGCCTGGACTCCTGTCCTCAGGCCCCAGGGCACGCGAAGGCCAGCTCAGCGTGCTCCAGTGGCCAGGCCCCCCCAGCCCAAAAGCCATGCCAGGAGCTACCGCCGACTGCAGCGGGGAGGGACTGTGCAGGGGTCCCCACGCAGCTGGGGGTTGCCCCCCCCGGGGGGTTTGGGGTGCCCAGGGCTCCATGGGGACCCTCCCCCAGGTCCTGCCACAGCACTAGCCTTTAGCAGCAGTTTTAAAACAATAGTGAATCCAGAGTCGAGAGCACCATAATTTGCAAGACCCACCAAAAGGAGTAGCCACCCCACCCTGGCATCAGGGCAGGGGGGGGACAACAGAAGCAGCCCCCCCCCCCCCGCCCCGGGACATATAGCAGAACTAGGCATGTGAGACAGCCATTGGAGGGGTACAACGGAGCAGACTGAGCCAACCC
>NW_010972580.1:2837924-2841074 GCF_000737465.1 Haliaeetus leucocephalus | reverse complement strand
GGGGGGGGGGGGGGGGGGTTATCAGTGGGCTGTGGGAGACCTGGATCTGGCCAGAGGGACCTGTCCTCCCCAGGCCCGCACAGCGGGGCGCTGGTCCTGGCCACCCCCCCCAGCCAAAGACTGGAGTCCATGGGGGTACAAACACCAGCCAGAGCTATTGGGGGGTCCCAAAGGACCCCCCCGACTGCAGCAGCAGGTCCCCAGGCACGTGGGGATGGGGACGCAGAGCTGTCCTGGGCCAGCAGCCTGGGGATACGAAGTAGGGGGGGGCTTTGCCTCCAAGCTGGGCTGTGTCCCCCCCCCCCCAGGTCACACTCTGGCTGTGGAGGTACGGTGCATTTCCCAGCCCTGCCAGGTACACGGCATGTCCCTGGCAGGTTGGGGTCCCCCCTCCCCACACAGAGGCCAGTTTGGAGCAGGGAAGGTCACAGCAGCTCCCCCTGCACCGAGCTGGGGACGTAGCCCAGGGTGTCCCCCACAAACAGCCCCAAATGTGAAGGATGCAGCATGCAGACCCCCCCCAGCCCTGACCCAGGCAAGCCCTGTGCAGGCAGTGCCAGGCCCCAAACACGTCCAGCAGCCAAATCCAGCTGCTTACAGCAGATTGGGGGTGTATGGGAGTCCCACTTGGCTCCTCTGAGCAGGAAAAAGCCCCCTCCACCATGCTCACCCCCATCCTGAGCCAGCCCGACCAGCGAGTGCCAGCCCGGGGCATGGAGACGGGGAGCAGCCCCAGGTTGGGGGGTGACCCCAAACCCCTGGGGCAGGAGGGATCTGCACCTCCATCACCCAGGTTTGGACCTGCCCTGGGGGCCTGGGTGCCCCCCACCCCGCTGGGGTAAGGGTGGTCTGGAGGAGCGCGTGTGGGAGGGGGGCGCAGCTGGTTTTTGGGTGGGCAGTGGGAAAGGAAGCGCGGGTTGTGCCCCCATCTCCAAGTGAGAAGCTCCCTCAGAACCCTGATGGGAGCCCCACGTACAAAAACTATGTCACAGAATAAATAGAGGCACCGGGGTGGGGGGGGTGGAAGGAAGGGGGGCACTAATGGGGGGTCCCAAGTCCAGCCCCCCACCCCCACCCCACCCCCTGCAGCGATGGCCAAGTCCTCCATCCTCCGCGCCCCGGGTACCCGCTTTGTGTCCGAATCGCGGGGCTGCCCCAGCCGGGGCGGGAGGGGCTGCCCCGGCCTGTGTCCGTCTGTCCGTCCGTCCCCCCCACCATCAGCTCTGCTGGGCTCAGTTGATGTCGTCGTAGATGCTGGGGGTGTGGGGCGCAGGGGGTTTGGGCTTCTTCTTCTTGCTGGAGGCAAGCCCCGGGGCGCCGCTCACCAGCCCCAAGTGGGGCTTCTTCTTCTTGGTCTTGCGGGACTCGGAGTTGTTTGTACCTGGGGCGGGGAGAAAGGGAGGAGATGGGGGTGTTAGGGTACAGCTGGGCTGGCAGAAGCCCCCCCAAAACACAGAGGATCCCTCCATCACTGATCCATACACAGGAAAATGTACCCCAAAACATTCCCCCCACCCCAGGAAGGTGTGTGACAAGATGTCCCAGCAGATACTTGAAGGACTCTTCGAGGCGGCTTTGGGTAGCCATTGTCTGTCTGTCTGTCCCCTCTTGTGCTGGGGAGACACCAGGAACACCCAGTTTTTCCCCCGCAGAGGGGTCTGTGCAGGAGGATTTGCAACCCCCCTCAACACTCACTGGCTTTCGAGGAGGCTGAGTCGGAGGGCGAGATGTCGGAGGAGCCGTCCCACTGCAGCCGGCTCATGATGGCCTGGCTCTCCGCCACCTCGAAGCTGTCGTTCTCCACGCTGCCCTCCGCCTCGGGCAGGGACCTGGGCAGAGGCGTTATGGGGGTCCCCAGCCCCTGGGACGGGGGGTGGGGGACGGAGTCCGCAGTACCACAGCCCTCGATACAAGGGGGATGCCGGGGGCTCGACCCAGCTCCCCACCACCCAGCTGGGTTGCACATCCCAACCCCGGCCCTCTGCTCCTGTGCCCTCCAAGCCTCCCCGGGAGGTGTCCCTGTCCCCAGCCCCACCTGAGCACCCCACGCAGCCTCCCCCCCTCCATCCCCACACCAGGACAGCGGCCCTGGGACCTTGTGGACCCTGGGTGTCTGTGCTCACTTACGCAGAGGGACCAAGGAGGTAAACCCGGACCGATCTCCGTTGCTCATCTGTGTGCTGGGGACATCGCAGGGATCTGATGGAGGAGGCATGGGGTTGAGTCAGGCATTTTGCTGTCTGCCCCCTGCCCCCCCCCAGCTCCCACGGTAATCCGGGCACCCTGGGGATCTCCTACAAAGCCGCTCGCAGCCCTACACCGAGCAGGGAAAGCCCAGGACTCTCACCTGGTACACATCTTCTTGGTGTGCTCAGAGATGACCCCACATTGCTGGGGAGAGAAGGGATGGGTGAGCAGGCGAAGGAGCAGCCACATGGCCCCCAGGCTGCGCTCCACCATGGGTTCCCCAGTCCCAGTGAACCCCAACCTCCCAGTGCTGTCCTGTCCCCCCAGACAGAGCAGCCACCATGTCCCCCCAGGATTGGGACTTTCTGCCCAGTGGGGTGCAGGGCCTCTCTAAGAGAAGATGCACGTCCCTGTCACTGGGGTCAGATCACAAATGTCCCTGTTCCCAGCCTGGAAGCCAGCCCCGCTGGGACAGAGCTCAGCCAGGAGAGACCCCAGGAGTCCCAGTCCCCTTGCATGCCATCCAGCTGGAGATGGGGCTTCTCCTGCACCCATCGGAGCCTCCCAAGCCCCCGCGGTGACCGACCCCACGCCCCCAACCACGCACCGTGGTGAGCAGCGTCCGCAGCTCCTCGGGACCCAGTGTCTCATAGTTGATTCCCGCCGAGTTGCTGTACTGTGGGGGGGGGGGCAGAGAGCAGGGTCAGGGCCAGTGGGGGACAGGGACATCCCAGGGGGGACAGAGGAGGGACTGGGGACCGTCTCCCCCCCCACCGCATCCCACCCTAGGCTCACCTTGAAGGGATCGGGGTTCCCGCCGATCTCGCCTGGAAGAGAAGAGGGGGGTGAGGAGGGTCCCTGCCTGAAGCCTGGCCCCCCCGGTACCCCCCCACGCTGCCACTAGCCCCATCCAGGGAGAGCCCTGCCTCCGGACAAGCTCCGCCCACCGCCAGTGCCCCGCCC
>NW_010972580.1:2835807-2837588 GCF_000737465.1 Haliaeetus leucocephalus | reverse complement strand
CACCCCAACACCCCCCGGCCCCCTCACCTTATCCGATTTCCTCTTCTTTGCTATGGGGAGAGACAGAGAAGGGACAAATTTTACCTTTTCTGGTGGATTTAGCCCCAAACGCCCCAGCAGCCGCCACCACCAGCCCACCTTCCACCCCTGCTGGCGGGAGGCTCCCCTCCCCAGGGATGGGGTGGGGCAGTCGGAGATCCCCACACTCGGCTGCTCGCACCCTGCCACCCACTGCACGTGTGCCCAGGACTGGGGTTCAAGGGCCACGGGGAAGCTGGGACATGTCCCCCACCCCTCACGGGGGCCAGGGACCCCCGGCCAAGCTGGCACCCACACACCCCACGTCCCCCCACCTTTCTTCTCGGAGCCGTAGGACCAGTCGTTGTCGTTGATGTCGTCGTTGTCCTCCTGGTCGCTCTCCGACTTGTTCATGTTGTTGCTGCTTGCGATCCTGTATGGGGAGGGGGAGGAAGGTCAGGGACCCACAGCCGGGATCCATCCCGCATCCTTCCCGGCACCCCGGGATCCACTCTGCACCCCGCCAGCACTGTCATGCCCACCCCAGACAGTCCCAGCCCCAGATCCAAGACAGGGGTCCCCAGCAGCCACTAAGGGAAGCGGGGAACAGAGAAGCCAGGATTCCTGGTTTGTTTTTCCAGGAAGGAAGGAAACAGCGGGTTAAAGCAAGAGGAGCTGGAGGTGAGACTCCAGGGTTGGGGGGCAAGGACGCACACCCCCACAGTGAAAAGCAAGAAGGGGGGAGAGCCCAGGTGCCTACTTTCCACCCCAGGCTTGTCAGCGCTGAGATGGAGGTGCCCAAATCCTCTGCACCGCCCCCCCACCGAGAAGAGACACAGCCCCACAGCCTCAGTCCCCCCTTGCGCCTTGGTTTCCCCATTACAGAGGGGGGACCGCTGGAGCCCCCAGCCCAGCTTTTTCGGGGGGACACGCTCACCTCCGGTTGGCAATGCGGCTGCTGTTGCGGCCCATGCCCAGGCACTTCTCCAGGTGGGGGGCGAAGCGGGAGGCGGCGATGCTGCGGCTGCAGTTGGGGCACACGCATTCCTTGTTCTTCCACTGGTTGTAGACCTGCCCGAAGATGTCCACACCGGGCTGGTCCACGATCTCTGCGGGAAGCACACGCGTCAGCCCCCACCCCGAGACCCGCTTCTGCTGCGGAGGTGACGCTGGCCCGTGCCACCCCGGCTCCGGTGCTTTGCTTTTTGGGGGGGGTGTCCCTTAGGCCGCTGGTCCCTTCCCAGACCCTCAGCTTGGCTTCGGGGGCCTGAAACCAGCAGCAGTGCAGCAAGGGGGGGGTCTCTCTCTCCCCCAGGGCACAGCACTGCAGCTTGAGGCAATATTTCTGGGGTTCAGTTCAACTCAGGGGTTTACAAAATGGCTCCTCTGGGACGGGACAGCCACGTCCCGGTAGCACCGGCACTGCTGGGGGGGACACTTGGGCTACCAAGCGTTTCATCCCCCTCGGCGCCGCTTGCGCCCAAATCCCTATGCATGGGGACGACCGATCCCTCCCCGCAGCCTTTCCGCGGCTTTTCCTGGTGGCACCGGGAGCGGGACGCTCGCCGTCTCCCCGTTGCTAGCGTCACCCCGTCCCCGGGGAGCTGCGGGGTGCTCACCGAAGTCCTTCATGCTGTCGGGGTCCGTGTCATCCAGGAAGAAGTAGCCGCACTTGACCGCCCGGTGGACTTCGAAGCAGAGGCCCAGGCAGGCATCTTCCACCAGGTCCGTGTAGATCTCGTGCGCGATGGCCTGGGGCAAGG
>NW_010972580.1:2832250-2833023 GCF_000737465.1 Haliaeetus leucocephalus | reverse complement strand
GTGGATCCCCCGTGATTCCCACAGGTCCCCCACATCCCCCACGGAGGGGAAAAACACTCCTCACACTTGGGGTTTTTTTTTTCCTAAAGTTTTATTTTTTATAGTAATGACATGAGAACAGAAACATTATTTTTCACTTTATTATACAAAAAAAAAAAAACAAAAAAACCAAAAAAAACCAAAAAACTCAAAAAAACTCAAACAAAAAAAAAAAGAACCGAAACCCAAGCAAACCGGGAAACCGCAGATGCGAGGCCCCCGCGTCCCGCTCAGCCGTACAAATTCCAAGTTGGGATTATTATTTTTTTTAAATTTTTTTTGTCTTTTTTTTAAACCTACAAAAACACTCTTTAAATATTAGAAAAAAAAGATGATTTTTTTTTTTGTTTGATTTTTTTTTTTTTTTTAATGTAATTCACAAGAACTTCCATCTAAAGGATCCCGGGTTTTTGTGGCAGTGCCAAAATGCACTCAGGTTCAATTCTCTTGCAGCGCAAACGCCTTTTCCCCCAATTGTCGGCGCTGTAAGAATTTTTCATTTTTATTATTATTTTTTTTTATTATTTTTTTTTTTAAAACAGAAAAAAGAAAAAAAAAGGTTGTTTTTTTTTGTCTTTTTTTTGTACTAAAAACACATCCACTAAAACACGACGGTGCTGGGTACATTCAGCAGAAAAAGGGATGGGTTTCCCCTTAGGGGATGGGGGGGGAATTAAAAATTGGGAAGAAAATTAAAGGAAAATCCCAAATGGAGGCGGTGGGAGGTGGGGGGG
>NW_010972580.1:2817776-2832086 GCF_000737465.1 Haliaeetus leucocephalus | reverse complement strand
GCCGGGTGGTCACGGTCCGTGGCCGGCGCTCCCAAGTGCCGTGGATGCGGAGGTCCCGGTGAGCTCCCGGTGCAGCTTCCAGACTGTACAAGGTGGCAGAGTCTGGGGGGGGGTTTGGGGGGGGCCCCCTCCCCCCGAGACGCCAGGGGGGGTGCGCAGAGAGCAGGGGGGTGGGGGAAGAGATATTGTCCCAACGGCTGAGTCCTGAGCAACTCGGCTCATGCTCCGCGCCCGCTGCCTGGGGCAGGACGGGAGGGTCTGCGCGGGGGGGTGGGTTTTGTTTTTTTTTTTCCATTTGTGGGGTTTTTTAATAAAAAAAAAGGGGGGGGGGAGGGGTTGTGGGTTTTTTTTTTTCCTGCGTGTTTTTGTTTTCTTTCTATAAAGTCCGGAGCTGGTAGCGAGGGTATGAAGGGGGCGAGGACAGGGCGACCCTCCAAAAATAATGAAATCTCAAAAAAAAAAAAAAAAAAAAAAAAAAAATCGCTTCCCCTCCCTCAGTAAGGGGAGAGTAAAGAAGGGGTGGGAGGGACAGGGGGGCTTGCCCCCTTCTCTCCCCCTGGCCCGGGGGGGAGCGGCCCCTGGCTCCCCCTCCGTAGTGTGAGCTCGGCGGAGGGGTCCCTCCGGCCCCCGCTCCCCGGGTTGGGGGGGTCCCGTGGGGGGCTGTGGCTCACCAGGAGGGGCAGGAGGAAGAGGAAGAAGGGGTTTTGGGGGGCTAGGAGGGGGATTTGGGACCGAAACCGAGAAACCGAACGACGTTACTAAGAGCTTGGCCGGATCAGTTGGAGTCGGAGTCGGAGGAGTCCCCCGAGGAGGAGGAGGAACTGCTGCTGCCCTCCGAGTCGTTGTCGTCCTCATCTTCATCATCCTCGTCCTCGTCATCCTCGTCGTTCTGGGGAGGTGGGGTGGGGGGGGGATGGCAGAGAGGACCGGGGGGTTAGCGGCAGGGCTGGGGGCCCCGGCTGCCGTCCATCATCTCCCCCTGGTCCCCTGGCTCACCCTCCCCGCTGCGGCACGGGGGGGGGGGGGGGTGTTCCCCACAGAAGGGGGGTTTGCAACCCCATCCCTCCCACTGCTGCCACCCCAGGGTGGAGGGGGATGGAGGAGGGACGTGGGGCAGAAGTGAGTTTGCAAGGGCTCAGCTCGGGGGTTGCTGGGGTGGGGAGCGTGCCGGAGCAGCGCGCGGGGGTCCTACCCTCACCTCTGCCACTGCCTCGCTACACGATCCGAGGTAGGGTACCCGACCCGCCTCGTGCCTCAGTTTCCCCCCTCTAAAGCCAGGGAAGGAAGAGGCGTGAGCTGAGACCAACGAGGGGGTCGAAACACCTCACCTGTCCGGTGGCGAGCACAAGGCACGGACACGGTTTCTGGCCCCAGCGCCATCCAGCATAGTCTGATTTCAGTTGCACCGGTGTAAAACTTTGACTCTGGTGACTTACTCGGCATTCACACTGGCGCAAACGGAGCCGAGACCAGACTCAGTATCTCCACCAGGAAAAAGACAGGAGATTTTTCTCTGCTCACTGGGGGCTCTGCACAACCCGCACCTCTACGTCCCGAGGCTGCTCCTAACTACGCCCCGCGGCTGCTCCTCGCACCCCCCCCGGGGATGCCGGGCGGGTTGGGGTGGGGGGGATATCCCGTTCCCCTTCGCCTCCCCGTGTCCCCCCGCTTCCCGGGAGCTCTTCCGCCATGGTCCTATCTGAGCCCGGGTGCGGATGCCCCCCAGCCCCGGAGGTGGGTGAGGGCGGGGAGGGGGGGCAAAGCGAGCGGTACGGGAGCGGAGCGGGGCCCGGGACGGCCCCGCCGCCCTCCCCAGGGCACGCACCGCAGCCTCACCTCATCCCCGTCTTCGCTCTCCTCCTCGCTGCTGGACTCTGAGGAGTCGCCGCCTTCCTCTGACGAGTCACCGTTGTCGTCGTCGTCGTCCTCATCTTCATCGTCATCTTCTTCCTCCTCTTCCTCTTCGTCATCGTCCTCTGACTCCTGCAGGGCGGGAGGGGGTTGGTCGCAGGCGGGCACCCCGGGAAACCAGCACCCATGGGTGCACCACCCCATCCTTGGCCATCAGCCTTTGGGTTCCTCCGTCCACCAAGCGGGATCAGGTGGCTCCTACCCCACACCTTGTGTGGAAGCCTTTTCCCCATTTATGTTACAAACGGCCCCAAAAGGCTCCCAGAGTGGGTGCAAGGGGATGTCGTAGACTGCAGGGGGGCAAAATCAGACCTGGGTGGGTTTTGAGCACAGATTTGGGGAGGGCCCTTGGTTTATTGCCTCAAGGAACGGGCAGGCAGCAGAAAGCACCTGGGATGCCTCAAATAAGAGGTCTGGGTCCCCCCCCGGGACACCCTCCCCAGGAAGGAGGGTGCTGGGTATCCCCAGTGCGCAGCACAGCCATCACACACTCACCGACTTGGACTGCATCGTTGGCTTCATCTTGGGGTTGGGACCCCGGATCTTCCCTATGCTTTTGCGTTTCTGCAGCGGGGGGGAACAAAGCAAAACCATTTAGAGCTGCAAGGCTTGAGCTCAGCTCCTTCCCAGTGCGTGGCACGGAGAAAATCCCACTGCCAAGCTGCTACAGGGGTGAATCCCTTTGAGGGGCTGTCCTGAGCTCAGCTCACCTTCTGCACATCCCAACCTCACCCAGGGCTGATCCCAGCCCAGCCCCAAGCCCCCAGGTCCCCCTCCACGGCGGTTCCGGGTGGATACTCACATTGGAAGTGTGTTCCTTGTAGGCAGCCCGCTCCTGGGGCGAGAGGCTCTGCAGAGACAGAGGAGACAGTCAGGGCACAGGGAGGGCTGGGCAGGCATGGAGTAGGGGACGGTGCGGGGAAGGACTCTAGCACGGGGCACTCCCTACATATATTTTTTTAAAGGTCCTTTAAGTTGTAAAATGCCAAAAAAGGGTCTGGAGATGGTGGTTCCCAGAGGAAGGCTGTGAGCAGAGACCACACCAAGCATCCACAACAACAACCGACCCCAGAGCCCCTCAGTTCCCCCCACCAGGCATCGGGGCTCAGCCCTCACCTTGAGCCAGATGTCGAGGTGCACCTTGTACTGTTTCTGCTGCTCCTCTGCCAGCTTTTTGTAGTGGTCCTTCTGGCCCTGGGAGATGCGCTGCCAGCGGCTGCCAATCTCCACCATCCGCTCCTTCAGTGGGAGGTGGTTCAGCTCCCCGTTTGACAGCAGCTCCTGGGAGAACTTCTGGTAACCGTTCCTGCAAGGGGGGAGCGCAGAGACCAGATCAGATGGCATGCACGAAGAACCGAGGCATCCACAAGCAGCCCACACTAACCACCATCCATCCCCACCATGGTCCAAGCCCACACTCCTTCCACCCCGGGGCTGCTCCAGGCTCTTTTGCACTAGCCCACTTGCCCAGCCAGATCCAACTTTTCAGACCCCAGACCCCAGGTACTCACATGGGGGGTTTCTTCGGCTCTCCCTGGAACTTCATTTTCTTGGCGGAGTTGGTGGAGCACGGAGGGGCCCGCATCTCGCTCAGCTCCCTCTGAGCCAGAGGAGAAAGACGTGTCAGGGAAACATGGGCAGTGCCGGCTGCGGGGGCATGGTGGGGGGCAGGAAGGAACAGGGACCCACCTCGTATCGCTTCTGATCCTCTGCCGCTTTCTTGATCCACATCAGCTTCTCCTTCTTCTCCATGTTGTTCCAAGTGGCCTCCATGGCCTTCAGCGCCTTCCCCCGGTCGTTCTGTGGCACAGACCCCACCATCACATTAGATGCACCCAGGATGCCGGGGTGCTACCGCTGCCTCTGCCAAGGACCGTGAGGTACCCACTCCCTTGCTGTGACCCCTGTCCCCGCCATGACTCCCAGTCCCAACCCATTGCCTCGGGTGTGAAAGCAGGGGAGAAGGTGCAAGACAATTCCTACTGGTGGGAGTGATGATCCCACTTCCAGCTTCTTTCCCGGCCCACTCCTCACCTTGAAACGAGCCAGGTAGTCTCCGATGACGCTCTGTTGCCAGATCTCCTCAGCTGTCTTGGGAGACTCGGGCAGCTTCCCACGCTCTTCTTTATCTGAGCCGTGCTTCTTCTCTGACTGCGCCTTCATTGCTGCCTCCCGCGCTTTGTACTTGGCCTGCACAGGGGTGCACGGCAGGGGTGAAGGGGCAGCACGGCCACCCGGGCATAAGCCCCCGGCCACCAAGCACCAGGAGGGCAGGCAGCAAGACACTGCAGCTTCCCCCAGTGCTGTCCCCACAGTAGCTGCAGCAGCCCCCCACCACACACACCCACGTCTCAGGATTTCTCCCTGCCTGGAAAACCATCAAGCCTTTAAACTGAGGCTCAAGGACCCTCCAAGGTTTCTTAAGCTGCTGGGTTTTGACCCACCAGGTCACGAGAGGGAGAGAGAACAGCTGGCGGCACCCATCGGTGCCGACACCAGCGCCTGGGTGATGGCTCGCTGGAGCTGTGATGCTCCTGGGGACAATCATTCCCCAGCTGCGGTGCCCGGGGGCGAGCAAAGCCCCTTGCAACAGGACAAAGACAGGGAGCATCCCCCGGACTCCCAGAGATGCCCAAAGGAGCAGCAGAGACAGGGATGGAGGAGAAGGGTCGGGGAATGCCAACCTTCTTCTTCTCGGAGAGGTCATTCCACATGCGGGCCAGGAGCCGGGTCAGCTCGCTCTCCGACAGCTCCGGCCGCTCCTCCTGCAGCTGCTTCCGCTTCTCCTCCGAGAAGATGAACATGGCGGAGATGGGTCGTTTGGGCTTCTCTGAGCTGGCCTGTGGGAAGGACACGGGGCCGTGGGCGGGGGCAAGCCAACAGAGGGACCTGCCTGACACTGGTAGCCTCCAACCCCAGGAAAAACATGGTGAAAGAACAAAGGAATGAAGCCCTCAAAGCACCCTGAGATGTCAGCAACCCCATCCCATGTCTCTGGCACATGCTGCCCCATCTCTCCAGTTGCCGCTCTCACCTTGCCAGTCTCTGGTGAGGACTTTTTGGATGCAGGACTTGTCGCCCCTTTCCGGTTGCTGCCCAGCATCTTCTCCTCGCCTAGCACCCGCTGCTGCTCCTCCTCGGGCAGGCTCTGGGTGGCACAGGAGGAGAGACACAGTTAGATGGCCTGACGCTAATGAGGCTTTGATGCAACCAGGGAATAGGGACACTGGGGAGGGGGAGCTAATGCACTCAGTTGTCCTGATCCAAAAGCCACCCCAGCCAGGACCAACATCAGGTACTGCAAGCCTAGGTGTGCAGCCTGGGGGTCCCCATGCCTGTGTCACCCCCCCTGCCAGGCAACATCCCTCTTCCCCAGCTCTGTCCCCTCCCAGGCTTAGTCTCGTCTGCTTCCTCTCCACAAAGGCAGGGCAGGCAGGTGCCCAGACCCGGGCGCACCCCTGGGTTTTCCACCCCCTGCCCTTGCAGAAGCAGCCGGGGCCACGTCACGTCCGCCCGGGGGCCGAGCACGGTGCTGGGACGGCTTCGGTGCGGCTCCCCCCGCCTACACCCCATCCAAGGGAAGGAAGCGAGAGACTCGCTGCTGCCTGCACAGCCGCAGCTGCTGATGGCAACCCCTCCTCCGGTACCAGCCCTCTGCTCACCCCTGACTTCCCCTCCCGGCTGGGGGGGCCCGTCCCCACTCCCAGTGCCCAACTCGAAGACACTGGGTCAGGCATTAGGGCAGCTGAGGAAGGGTCAAGAATATGTGCAAATGCCTCTGCACAGCACCCATGGCTGGTTCCAGCCATGTTTTGGGGGGAGCAGGAGAGGGCAGCATCAGTGCAGCCCTCGTTTAACCCATCTCAGCCCCTGGCATGGCTCCCTCCCTGCATTCGGGGTCTCCAGCACCCAATGGCCAAGGCACCCCCACATCACTTACCTCCAGGAAGCGGAGGAGCTCAATCTCGTAGTCTTTCTTTTTCTGGAGGGAGATGGAGACTTGTGGTTACACAAAGATCCCCTGCCCCATCCCTGCCTTGTGCATTCCTCAACCCGGCCTCAGCCCCCTCTGCAACAGCATCCCCCCACCCGGACCATCTGCTGGTCCCACACTCATGGATGGGGGGAGAGAGGACCCAGAGAGGTGATCGAGGACTTCAGGGGAAATTTGTGGTCAAGACAACAAGAACAGGCACTGAGGAAGGGTGAGGGGCTCACTTCCAGCAAGATTTGTAGCCCAAGCTCTCCCATCCTACTCCTCCCTCCCCATAGAACTGCTGCCAACCTGCCTGTCCCCCCGTCTGTCCATCCTCGGCCACCCACCTGATCACACTTTTTGTGGTACGCGTCCTTTTCTTTCTGGGAGAGCAGCTTCCACTGCTGGCTGCACAGCACCATCCGCTCAGTGCTGGGCACGTCTTTCATGTTGGCCATCAGCTCTGCGCAGTACAGGGAGTAGCTATTCCTGCAACCAACAGAGGGACCCAGCATTAGGGACAACCTGCCCCGCTCATGTCCCCTCTGCGGAGCTGGCTGGGTGCTAAAATCCCCCACAAGACCCCCCAGCTGCCCTCTGGGTTGCACCGGGCAGTGAAGTGCTGTGCCAGAGCTGTCTGCATTTTAGGGAAGCTAGGGGTTGGATTACCCCCTAACCCGGAGCACGCAGCATCACCATAAACCTCGCTCAGATTCTCTGCAAATGTATATTTAATGTATATTTAAGGACCAGTTTAATGGGATCATTGACAGCCCATGCCCATGGTCCCAGAAATGACTGGGGCTCTCAAAGCCAGGCAGAGGCCCAGTTTCCTCGTTAGCAAAAACCAGCATCCACCCGAGCTGGCCACGAGCCTGAAGTGATAGCTCAGAGACGGACACCTCTCTCGCACCCAGACGGGGAGGGACAGGACTCACGGAGGTGGCTTTGTGGGTCGTCCATCAAACTTGTCCTTGAGCTGGCGCTCAGCCTTGGTGAGAGTGGAGCGGGTGATGCCCTCCTCACTGATGTTCAGCTCGGGGTGCTTCTGGATGTAGTCACGCATGATCTCCTGCAAAGGACGGAGAGCAATGAGGAGAGGGGCTCCAATCCCCGCCTGGCTGGGGGCCGGAGGAGGAGGAAAGAGAAGCCAACCATTGCCCTAACCATCTCCCCAGGGGTACTTCTCCCTTCCCCAAGCATCACTGGAGGAGGCAGGGCTCAGACTCACTAGGGACCTGCAGGGATCTGGCTGAACCCCCACGCTGGCTATCGGGTGAGGCTGGCTAGCTGCCGGTGGCTGCAGCCGGGAGGCAGAGTGGCTCAGAGTGAACGTAGGGACGAGTGTGGAGGGGAATGGGTGAGGCTGCTCCCTACCTCATACTCCTTCCGCTGTTCCAGGGCCTTATGAATCCATTTCAGCCTCTTTTTATCCGAGAGTTGAGACCACTGCTTGCCCAGCGACTCTTTCACCTCCTTCGTGGTGGCCTGAAAACCCAAAGCCAGAGGTGAGGGCAGAGGGGTAAAATCCAAAAAAAGAAGAGGGAAAAAAAAAATTCAAAAAGGCAAAAATAGTGTGGCCCGCCATCTTGTCCCAGCGGCACCCAGCTGGGGCCGTGGAATGGCTGTGAGCTGAGCTCATGGCCAGGGAAGGGGGTGCGTGCGAGTGTGGGGCATGGCCAGAGGTGGATGTCTGTGCTGGAAATCTTTCCTGCCCTGACTCAAGACTGTGGTCACCCCTTCGACTGCAGGCAAAAAGTGGGGTCTGTGCCCCTGAGCCTCTTCCAGATGTGCAGAGCCCTTTCTTACCTCCATCCAGACTGCTGGGAGCTTCTAGCGATGTCTTCCATCCCGTCCCCCCCCTAAAATGCTTCTCTCATTTCCCCCTCCTCTCCCCCCAGCAGCGGGGTAGAGGACCCCTCAACACTCACACTCACACGCACTCCCACCCACCGTACTCACATCTGGACGCACTTTCAAGTAGATCTTCTTCTCGTGGTTGTACCACAGTTGCTGGGGGGTCTTGGGTTTTTCAGGGACGTCAGATTTCTTGGCATTCTGGATGAGATCCGGGTGATCTTCCCTTTACCCGGCAGGGAGGCGGGGAAGGGACAGTGTTACAGAGGTTGCAGGTGGAAGGAGAGCACCCCCTAAACCTCTCCGCTAAGGGGTAACCGTCACTACAGGGCTGAGCCTCCATGGGCTCAGACACTGGGGGGTGTCCCCAGAAAGAGTAGGAGGGTTTTAGGAGAGATTCAGGTCTGCCCCTCCTGGGGGAGCATCAGCTACAAGCATCCCCTTTAATGTGCCGGGTTGGGCTGCATCCCTGGAGCAGCAGCAGGTCATCGGGAATGCCAGGATCCACCTGGGTCACAGTGACCGGGTTCAAAAGGAAGGTCTGGGGGCAACGGGGTGGTCGCTTCAGCTTTTAACAGTGCAGTGGCAGGGCTCCTGTCCTCCCCTTGCAGACCCTAACCCCCAGAGCGTGGCTAGTCCTCTGCTCTCTCCCCCTCGCCCAGTCTCCCAGCTGGAGGGCTGCTCTCAGATACCTTTTCCTTGCTCTTTTTTTCAGCATCCCCCCCTCCCTTCTGCCTTCAAGCTGCAACACCCATCAGGGCTTCCTCTGTGAGCTACACGCAGGAGGAGAGACTGGGTCTGCCTGGAGGGGCCCGGGGAAACGCGGGGGGGCTGCCCGCTCACCTGAACCTCGCCAGGTTCCTCTCAAACTCCTGCTTCTCTCGCTGGAAGTCCTGGATGTATTTCATCTGGGGACACAAAGCCACCAGGGAGGTGGAGAGGGATGCCAGCACCAGGGAACGGGCAGCCAGATACATCCCTGTCAACCCTGCCGGCTGGGCACCCCACCACCCCCAAAGGGCCTCGAGGGCTCTCCAGCCCATCAGACTGGTCCTGCAGCTCCCAGCTCAGCGTTTCCAGCCTGCCCAGGGATTCAGAAGCAGCATCTCCCCCCTCTCCCTGCACCCGAGCAGCCCTGGGCAAGAGGGCACAGTAGGACCTTGTGCCCTGGACTTCTCCTGCTGGTGGTAAATCCACCCAGACTGAGAGTTGGGGCACCTAAAACACCTGCCCAGGCTCTGGCCAAGCCCAAGGCCACCTCCAGAGCTGGAGGTGAGATGGGCAGCTCTCCTCCCAGCATCTGCCATGGCTTGGAGCAGAGCCTGACCCTCCATCCCTCGCTCAGACAGGGCGGCCACAGTGGGGCGTGTGATTTAACCCCAGTGTTAAATACAGATCCACCCAACAGCAAAGTCACCATCCAGGTCTGTCTGGAAGAGACGGACCAATGGACGGACCCAGCCAGCCTCCACCCCACAGATCCTGGGAACCAGGACAGGAAAAGGAAAGGAAGTCTTACTGGTCTGACAGGACTAAACAAGCACCCGGGGTTTCTCCCATCTAGAGCCAGATTAAACCCCCACCAGGTAGAGGCTGGGCTCTGCTGGTTTTACTGGGAGAGCTGGGTAGGCAGAGCCCAGCACGCAGAGGCACACAAGTGGGAAGGGGCTTGCTGACTCCCCCCTCGTACCTTTTTCTTCTCGGGAAGCTCCTTGTATTTCTTGGACAGGATCTTCGTGAGATCCAGGTTGCTCATTTCAGGGTGAAGCTTGGCATATTTGGCCCGCTTCTCCATGAAGAAGCGGAAATAGGGAGTCAGGGGCTTCTTGGGGAAGTCGGGGTGTTTCTGAGGAGACAGCAGAGCGGCAGACACTGAGTGCAGAGAGCACAGCCAAAACCCGCCGGCTCCCAGCTCCCGCCAGTACTAGGGGAGACCTGCCTCCATCCAGTTCCACTGGTCATCCAGCTCCCTGACATGGGAACACCCCGGCTTTGCAGGCAAGGGGGGAAAAACGCTGGGAACAAGGGCTGTCTTCCCCAGGAACTACAATATCCCAGGGCTGGGTACTTCAGGAGCAGCCTCCAGCCATTCAGAGCCGTTGGCACAGAGGAGTTGTGCTGCAAGAGGGGAAACTGAGGCATGAGGAAGGGACGGGACCCACCTCGTGGGGATGGCTGGTGGTAAAGCATCGGCTGCCCTGGGGCCACCTGGCCGAAACCAGCACCCCACCCAACCCGGCAGTCCAGGAATAGGATGGCAGCTTCCCGGCCCCCCTGGTGCTAAACTTGGATGCAGGCTGCCAGCAATACAGCCAACCATATTAAATGTACCCTGGACTTGGCCCGGACCCAGAGCCCGTGGCCTCCGGAGCCTTGGGCAGCCAGCCGCAGGGATTACGGGTGGTGAGGTGCCTGCAGGGGCTCTGGTGTAGAGCCACATGGGTCTGGGGTGCCACATGGGTGACAGCCCCCCATCCCAGGGAAGGGAGAGGTTCCCCTTTAGGGACTGACCCCAATTCCTGTCTGATACCTTGAGCTTTTTGCCCTTGTAAGGATTCTTCACGTGCTCTTCGGCATCCATAATGAGCTCCGTGAGTGTCCGAAACTTCCTCACCTGCGGGGTAATGAAGGGCCACAAACGTGAACAGGCTGCGCGTGGGGGACAGGGCAGATACCCGCTCGGCACCAAGCCACGCTCGGCAGGGCATAAACCCACAGGGTTTCGTAATGCCACTGCGCAAACGACCCATCCCAGCGCCTCCGAGGGGTTCGCGATGCCGACGGCAGTGGGATGGTATCGGCACTAAGGGCCGAGGACTCCAGGCGCCGAACTTGAGCGATTCAAACAGCCCTGGGAGGTCACTGGGATGCTCGGTCCCTCTCACAGAGACCCCTCCGAGCCTCGTGCGGCTGTTGGTTACCTCATTAGAAATCTCCATCCACTTCATCTTGCACATCTCCCCTGAGAAGTCCTTGAAAGCCACTTTCTCCCAATCCAGGTGGGACTCGGTGGTTTTAAACTTGCTCCCGTCGTTGGAGGGCAGATTATTCTTCATGCACTCCAGCAGAGTCAGCATGTCCTCCTGAGACCAGCGGTCTGAGCAGCAAAGAAACAGGCTTAGCAGCAGCGACGGGCAGACAGCCTTCCCGGCAGGACACGGGGACTACAGCTCCCGGCGTGCAGCTCCGGCCCACACGCCGGGACACGTAATCTCCACATGCCGCCTCTCGAGATTAAAGATCAAAGGGATGTGGCTGTTTCCATCACCCTCGAGCAACTTTCTACGGGCCAAAACAATCCGGGCAAAGCTAGAAAATCCACTCGGTGCAAACCAGAGAGACTCGCTCATCCCTGTACACTATCAGATAAGGCGATGGCTCTGCCACGCGGGAGCAGAGGGCTATTTCCTACGCACGGGAGTGAAGCCTTGCGGAGCAAGACAGGAGCGACGTGCTCTCCAGCCAAGGAGGAAACAGGGAAACGCACTTTCTAAGTGGAAAAGTTGTGTCTGGAGCAATGGGAAACCCGCCAGCACCGCTTTTCCTTCAACTTGGAGAGCCTTGCCATTACCTGGGGATCTAGCTCCATGGTGACCTCTGCCAAGGTCAAAGCTCAGAGACCACAAAGCAGAGAAGGGGCAGAGCCCAGCACAGCCCCCCTGTTTTGCAGCATGGTCCCTGATGGTGCAGGGGTAATGGTTATGCCACCCCAACATCCCCCAAGCTGCTGGGAGGAGCGTCCTCAGCTCCTGTACAGACAAGCTGCTGGGATGGCGGGACAGGCACATGGCAAAGCCGGGGAGCCTGGAGCAACCGGGAGGCCGGGAAGGGCAGCAGCCCCGTGTCGGGACAGGCAGCAGGCAGGATATCCCAGCACCAAATGCCCCATCCAGCACCAACTTTGGGACTGCTTCCTCACGAGGGCAATTCCTCTGCCGGGCTCTCTGCTCCGAGCTGCCACACCGAGCTGGGGAGAGGAAGCCCTGGGTGCTCTGCAAAGATGGGTGGCCCTGGGGAAAAGCAGTGGGCCCTGGGAGCGGAAAGAGAGGTCCCCAGGGACGGGCTGGAGGAGGAGCAGAGCCCCAAGCTGCACGCCCACGCAGCCCTATCTGCTTCAGCCCGGGACGGGCAGCCAAGCCCAAGGGCTCCCCGGGCATGGGAACTGGCTCTCCATGGCATCCCCTGCCCCACATCACTGCTGGGCAAAGACTGGGGCGTTCGGAGCTGCCTAAGGGACACAGAGCCTCCTGGCGAGACAGGGAAGAGTGCAGCCGTTCATGGATTTGAGGGAAGCATCTCTCGCCCTCCGTCCCCAGGAATGAAAACAAGCTCCCAGAAATACCCGGCTGCAGCTCTCCCTCTGCTCAAACTCAATACACACAGAAACACCATCTCTGCCTCCTGCCTCCGCATCAGTCCGGTGAAGGGCAAACCCACCCCCATAACCCCAAATCCGAGCGAGGGATGTTAAAGGACACATGAGACCTGCAGCCAGGCAGGGGGAGCGTGGCCAGGACCTGTCCCCCCACCCCATTTCGCCTCCCGGACCTGTCAGGTTAGGGGGTTGAGGCAGAACAGTTTGGGATCCAGCCTGTCTCCGTAGTTACTTCATCAGGTCCATTAGGGATTAATTGCGGTGGGGGAAGTGGAAAGAGCCCCCCCCCCATAAAGCAGGGAGCCCAGCAGCTTGGGATGTGTCTCCACGCGCCCAACTTCAGAGCCCCAAAATGTCACAAAGGAAGAAAAGAGACAGGAAACCCCCAATCCCCACAGTGCCTCAGCGGGGGATCAGAGCTGGGGGGGCACCGAACCCAAAATTTTGTCTTCCTGTTTTTCCCATCCACTTTCCAGACCTCCCCCCGGCAAGGACCAACGACACAGAATCGGGCCATGAAGTTGGTGCTGACTTTACTTGCAGAAATCAGGAAAAATAACCGAAAGCAGCATGGCCATAAAAATCAAGTGGGTAGGGAGAAGGGGTTGAGACCCCCCCAAACTTGCCCCCATCGACAAGCCCCGTGCCTCAGTTTCCCCCCTCCAACGCAGGCATGCCTCGAGACTTTTGGCCCTGCATGACCCCCCCAGCTGGCAGACAGCCAAAATAACCACAGCCCACAGGAATATGTAAGAAACCTCCCCAAAACCCTTGCCGGCAGCAGGGTGGGGACAACGGGAACCCCACACTCAGCCCCCCTACCCCTCCATCCCCGTTCCCTCCAGCTGGGGTTTGCCAAAAAATGCCGGAATTGCGGAGTTCACCCGCCAAGATGAATGGGGTTGTCTGTGCCCGGGGACCGATTTATCCCCAGCTCTCCTGGCATCGGCCGGGCCGGGTCTATATTAGGAAAGCTGCCCCGGTGTAATTAAATCCATCTAAAGACCCGGCGAAGGACACGTGCTCCAGCCGGGTTCGCTCGGGGCAACAAACCGACTGCGGCAAGGGAGAAAAGACGGGGGGACCAGGAGGGCGAGAGGGGCTGGACCGTGGTCCCCAGGGTTTGGGGGGAACCCGGGGAGTTTTCAGGTGGTGGGTTAGCAAAGCCCCGCTGCCCAGGCGGGCTGCCCCAAATAAAATGTCCCTTTTTTCTTGTTTTCCTCCCCCTTTTCCAATAAAAGCTGAACCTCTGATGTCATCTCGGGGTCTGGAAGCCGGAGGCCCAAGGTAACGGCTCGGCTTTTAATGCAGCCCAGATGTGAACAGCAAAGGCAGCACCTCTTTGTGCCAGCTCCCCCCCACCCCCCGGCCCCAGCCAAAACACCAGCCACCCAAAAAGAGCATCCCTGACGCCGCGAGCCAGCAGCCGCCCTTCGCCGGGGCCAGAGGGGCTGCCGGCACACCGGCGCGTGCATCCGCGCGCTCGCACACGTGTGCGTGATCCCCTGTGGCAGAGCCGGGATCGGGAGAGGCAAATCCGCTCCCCATCGCGGCTCCTCCATCCCTTGGACAAAAGGGCTGCCCTGAGGTTTTTTGGTTGGTTTTGGGGTTTTTTTGTGGTTGGGTTGTTGGGTTTTTTTTTCCAAATGTGGCAGCAGTATTCCCATAGGACCCCCAGTGGAGTAGGGGGGGGCTCACCTTGGTTTTTGGGAGCTGTCATTTCCAAGTCTGCAGGGCACTCGGCTTCGCCGTTCATCCTCCACCTGCCTGCGCCCAGGACGGTCCCCGCCGGCTCCCTCGCGCGCTACCCAAGATCACTCCCGCTCGGCTCTGCAAGCAAAGGGAGACCCCCGCTAGGCACCCCCCCATGCTGGGGTGGCCCCCCAAACCCCTGATGGGGAGTGGGGGGACCTGACCCAAGCATCCATTCCTTCCCCCCCCCTCCCACCTCCATGAATGAGGTGCTGGGATCCTCCCCCACACCCAGCCCTGTGAGGTTTGGGGGGGGGGGCTTGGAGAAGGGGTGCAGGGTAGGGGTAATAAGGGAGGAGAAGGTGGGCGCATTGGGGGGTCCCAGAGATCCTGGGTGGGGGGGTGTTGAGGAGGGGGGATCCTGAATGGTGGCATGACCCCTACCCTGGTGGGGTGAGGAGAAAAGGGGTGTGTGGGCAGGGGAAAAGGGTTCAGGGGG
>NW_010972580.1:2802010-2812970 GCF_000737465.1 Haliaeetus leucocephalus | reverse complement strand
CTGCGTGCTACCGACTGCTCGTGCGCTACCGGCGAGCTCCGGCCCTCGGCGCGCTGCCGGCCGCCCCCGCGCTACCGGCGAGCTCCGGCCATCTGCGTGCTACCGGCCAGGCCGGCGCAGGCGGCTCCGGCCGGCACCTGCCACGAGGCAGCGGGGAGCGAGGGGCAGTGGGGAACCCGCTCCAGGGATGCAGGATGAGGCCTGGGAACGCAGGGTCAGGCCCCGGGGCTGGCTGGCTGCAAGGCGATTCCCCAGCCGGCTGCACGGGAATGGTCAGAATCCGGGAGATTTTCCGTGCTGCTTATACGGGGGGGGAAAAAAAATAAAAAAAAAAATCCCTAAATCTGGCTGCAATTGGCCTCCCAAGCTGATTTGGGGGTGCAGGGGTGGTGATGCGGGAAAGCCCAGCTGCGCAAGTGGTTTATTTGGGCCTTATCCCCAAGCGAAGGATCAGCCGGGCGGATGGACGGCCCCTCCGCCACGTCCCGCGGTCCTGCCTCCAGCCGGCACGGCCGCCGAGGTGTGCCAAGCCGCGCCAGTCGGCTTCGGCGCCGAGCAGTTAATCCCTCCAGCGAAAGCTTAAAAAGAAATATATATATATTTATTCTGCGTGGAAAGGGCCCGCGGCTGAGCTGTTTTCCCTGGTCTAAATTAGGTGAAATGTCACTGTTTTGCAAGAGGGAAAAATTGCAAAAGAAAAAAAGAAACCAACAAAATATTTAGAGGCAATCAGGCCAAACACATAAAAAAATCAACATTTTTAATTTTTAACCAAAAAGCCATTTTGGCTGTGGCATGCAAACACGCTGCGGCCCTGATGGCAGCTCAGATCCCCCCGAGATGCGGTTGTGTGGCTTTTGCCACCGAGGAGGGACACCAGAGCCCTGGAAATCAGCCAGAAACCCTTGCAGCAGGTGGGCCAGAAACAGGGATTCCTCAAATACGCGCCCCAAATGCTCCCCCTCCTTGCTCTGTGCCCTCCCCAGGGCTTGCTTCTTACCAAGGGATTTTTTTAATTGCTGTTATTTGTGTAGATGAGTGGTTTTTTGCAAATAAAGGTGCACTAAGATGGAGCAACCGGAGCATTTGGCGAAGGGGGGGGATTGCATTTTCACTTGTTCAGTGCAGAAACAGTAACAGAAAGCTTTCTGCTGGGCGCCCCGGGGAGATCCAAGGCTGTGGTCCTGCCTGCATCGGCAGAGGTACAGGCAGCACAGCCGAGGGCAGCTCGGCCATCTGATGGCACGAAGCACCCCGTGATGCTGTGGGCACCCTGCACCCCACCTCTCCCCTTCCAGGGGTGATGCTACGACCTGACCCAGCTCTCCAGCTCTGTGCTCCCCCCCTCCTCGTTAGCAAACCTATTCACTAATATTTTCTTTTTCCCCTTGCAATTCACACCCTGCCACGAGCCACGGCTGCGGGTCCCCACCACAAATCACCCCCCCAACCACATTTTGCTGAGCTAAGTCAAGCTCAAATGAGAGCTTGACCTAAATCCCCCCCCTAAACCAGGCTGGATGCCACGGCAGTGACCTCACTGACATCTCCCAGAGAATAAAAAAGCTCTTCCCAGGTGGAAAGGAAGAAGGATGGGGTGCAGGCAGGCTGCACCAGCTACAGGCAGGTGCCTTCCTCCATCGCTGGCATGGCAGCACCGGCTTTCGGAGGCAGGGATCACAGCAGCGGGTCCGGCTGGCGGCAGCGGCACGCAGAGCCCTCCTGATGACACCCAGCGTGGCTTGCCCACGTGAGACCAGCAGAAGGACAGGCAGCTGCCAGATCTGCAGGCCTTGGGCCGAAAAACACCGGCTGCGTACCTCTAGCTCCAGAAAACAAGGGCGGGCAGCTATACAGGGCTCAGAAAAAGCTGGTGACCACGATGGGATTTATCCCAGCCCCACGGAGAGCCTTTGGGGTCATGGTCAGGAGCAGTCGCAGATGCTGAGCCCAATGTCTGCCCCATAGAAAGGCATGGGGCAAATGGATACATCCCTTCCCACGGCCCTATTTACAGAGTTGGGCCATGGGCAGGTGTCCTCCATGGGGGCAGCAGCCCTGCTGATTGCTCTCGTTAATGAGATTACGGGTAATCAGGATCAATTTAGTGCCAGCATGGCCTGGAGTGGGGTGGAGTGATGGAGGTTGGGGTCTGTTCTGTAGCATGTTACTACAACGTCCTGGGGCAGACGGCTCAGTGTGTGTCCCCCGGAGCAGGGACGGCTGTGGCCGTGTGGCCGGCAGCAATAGGGCAGCACCCTGGGGTGCAGGGGGGGCGAGGGGGGGGGCTGAGCATCCCAGGATGGCTGCGGGGAGCATCCGAGGATGACTATGGGGAGCATCCGAGGATGACTATGGGGAGCATCCCAGGATGACTATGGGGAGCATCCCGGGATGGCCGCTGGGAGCATCCTGGGATGACTATGGGGAGCATCCCGGGATGGCTGCAGTGAGCACCCCAGGATGCAGCGAGCATCCCGGGACACCATGGCAAGTATCTTGGTACAGCTACACTGAGTATCTTGGGGTGGCGGGGACAGACGCCTCCAAGGGATGCTGCCCCTCTTTTGGGGAGGGAGGAGGCAATTAAATAAGGTGACCCCCCCCCCCCAGCAAATGCCCAACCAGAAAGAAAAACCCCACTTCCTCTCTGATTTTATTTATTTCTTTATTAAAGCCTTTATTAAAGAGGTGGGTGGGGAAGGGAAGGAAAAAAAAACCAAAGCTTGCAACATTGTTTATTTCGGGCACATAATTAATGAAACTAAACCAACCCAAACATGAGGCAGCACAGGCCTGGGCACGGCTGCCCCCCCTCCGCCATCCTCCATGCTGATTTTGGGGCCTCCCCTGCTCCCGTTTATGCAAAAAGGAGCAAATTCGCAGCCTGATTGGGTGTGCTGCACCCTGGCTGGATCCGGCCCTTGGGTCTGACCAGGACAGGATGAGCCCCGGCAGAAGCAGGAGGATGCTCGGCCAGTTTGGGAGCAATCCCGACGGAGACGGGGCAAGACTCGGTCAGCAAGCAAGGGAAAAATCAAGGAAAAACTACACAGATTTAACTGAAATGCTAAAAAAATAAAGAATTATACTAACACTAATTCAAATTCATCAGTTAAATGATGCTGCCAGACTGGTCCGTAGAGTTTAGGCCCTGACCAGGATCCTTTAAAATAAGCCTTTCTAGAAAATTGTAAATTTTTATATAGTTTCTCTCTAGTATGTACACACACACGCACACGGCCCCCACCGTGGGCAGGAGCACAATCAGCCTTTAGAAATAAATTACAGACTCCCCCAATCGCTAGCATCAAATATACAGATCACTCCTTGCAGCTGCTTTTTTTTTCCCCCCTCATTTTTTTTCTTTTTTTAAGGCACTTTTCTGACCTTTTTTTGGATTTTTGTTTGGTTCTACGTGAATCCTACCTGCGGAAGCATCAGCATAATTTTGGGGGGGGGTGTTTCTACCATGATTATCTTCATTGCAAATATATAAATCCCCTCGCTAGACTATTTACATCCTGACCCTGGGAGATGCTGTGAGCGGCCATGAGCACAGCGGAGTCACCGGGATGCTCTCGCCAGAGCAAAACGATGGAGTAAAGGGGAAAAGGGCTCCGTGGGGTGAAGGGTCTGTCCCAGCTCGCATTCATTAGCACTGAAAGTTCATTTGGGGAAGAGGGGCTGGGCAGAGGGGACTCCCTGGAGGAGGCAGCAGGGCTGGGGGGAATGGGGGGGGACCCCATCCTGCTGCATCTCCATCCCTGCCATGTCACCCCATCCCTGCCTTCCTCCTGTCTCCGGGCTCGGGCGTCTTCCTCCAGCTCCTTCCCGTGCCCGGTCACAGCCCCAGGGTGGCCTTGGGGACAGGACAGTGACATGGGACATAGGCCATCCCACCCTGCCATGGGGTGGGGGGTGGCCCGTGGGACCCCCCCCAACCCAGGCAGCCTCTTCCCCAGCGGGTAACAAAGTGCGGGTGAGACCACACCATCCAAAATATTTTTAAAAAAGGGGAAAAAAAAGTAAAAAAAAAAAAAAAAAAGTCTCCATTCACAGGGTGGGGACCGGGGCCGTGTCCCCAAGTTCTCTGTCACCCAGCAGCCCCGGGATGGCAGCAGTGGAGCTATAAGCAGGTGGGGGGAGACCAGGGGGGTGCTGGGCCATCCGGGGGGGGGGTGTGGCAGTGAGCCCTTAGCTGGGCATCTGCACCTCGTTGTACACGTCCGTGCCCGCCACCTCTTCGAAGGTCACCACGGCATCGTCCGCATCCAGCTGGAGGGACAGGAGAGGGTGTTAGGTGGGATGGGGACTGGGACGGGGACAGGGACAGGGACGGGGAGAGATAGGATGGGGACAGGGTGGGTGTGGGGAGGGGTCAGGAATGGGGACAGGATTGAGGACAGGGACAGTGACGGGGATGGAGACAGAGATAGGGGCTGGGGTGGCTATGGGAATAGGGGCAGGGATGAGGCTGGGGACAGCAATAGGGATGGGAACAAGGATGGAGACAGGGATAGGGAAGGGGATACAGATGGGGATGAGGATGGGGATACAGATGGGGATGAGGATGGGGACAGGGATGGGGATGAGGATGGAGACACAGGCAGGGACAGGGATGAGGGTGGGGACAGTGATAGGGATGGGAACAAGGATGGAGACAGGGATAGGGATGGGGATGAGGATGAGGATGGGAACAGGGATGGGCACAGGGATGGGGACAGCACCACAACAGCTCCCAGCCCACGCCAGGGCTACGTACGCATTTGAGCTCGATGTCCTGGAAGATCCTGGGCAGCAGTAAGCGCCGCAGGGGCACGGTGAGGATGAGGACGAAGGGCAGCGCCAGCGAGGCCGGGGTGGACTTCACCACCCACAGCAGCCCGAGGACGATGATCTGGGTGAAGGTGAAGAGGTGCATCCGCCAAGTCTTCACCTGCAGGACAAGGAGCCCAGCGGGGTCAGGGTGGTGGGTCCAGCACCCTGCACCTTTCCCAGGGTGCTGAGTACTGGGCAGGACCAGTGGCCTGAAGAGCCCAGCGAAGGCCAACACCAAAGGAGGAGGCTCTTTGGGGGAGCCCCAAGCAACTGCAGGCAGCACCACGGGGTCCCACAGCCCAGGACACCCCCCAAGCCCACGGCCACCCGGCCGGGTGACACAGGGCTCACTCACCCGGGTGACGTAGGGCTCTCTGGGGTGGTACTTGGGTGGCATCAGCAAGAGCAGGATGCGGTCAAAGAGCTGGATGCCAAAGAGGGAGGTGACGCCCATGTAGAGGAAGATGCCGAAGAGCACGGCCAGCGGGATGTACTTTAGGATGGGCTCCATGAGGATGGAGATGCCTGCGGTGGAGAGGGAGAGGTCAGGGAGAGCTGTTGGGGGCACGCAGCCCTCGCTGCCCGGGCTGGGGTGTGGGGGGGGGCACGTCCCCAGCTCACCGATGAGTAAGGCCACAAAGAAGCCGCTCACGCGTTGTTCCTTGACCTCCAGGATCTGGGACTTCTCGCCAGGAGCGGAGGTCTTGCTCATGACGGTGAGGGCGTTGGCGTGGGTGATGGTGCGGACGGTGGTGGCGCTGAGCCAGGGCATGCCGAAGAGGGCGGCCACCCCCCCCATGGCCACGATCAGCAGCAGGTCCAGGTGGAAGCCGGAGCCTTTCACCAGTTTCCTCTCGGGCTTGCTGACAATGAGGCTGCCGGGGACAGAGAGGGAAGAGTCAATGGTGGGAAGTCCCTTTCCATCCCTGTCCTGCCAGGCACCCCGCAGTCCTCCCTTCCCTCCCTGTATCCCTCCGGTCCTCACGTGGTGATCTGTGTCTCGAGGAAGATGAGGATGAAGACCAGGAGGGCGGGCACCACGGAGGCGAACATCATCCAGATGGGGAAGCTGTTGTCCTTCCCCATGGGGTTGATAAACCAGCCCCGGGCGGACGAGTTGGTGACCTCCAGCCCTTTGGGGACATTCAGTTTCTGGATGGGAGCAGAGATGGGGGAGTGAGGGGACAGGAATGGGGCACCCAGCTCCCCGTCCCCTTGTTAGGGACACCCGTCTCCCCGCAGCCCTGTTCTCCTGCTGCTCCCTGACCTGCGTGTACGTGTCCTGGATGAAGAAGTCGACCAGCGCCATAATGAAGATGGAAATGGGCACCCCAAAGTCCCCGATCAAGCGCCGGACCTGGGGGGACACCGTGATCCTGTTAAACCCGCCTGTGTCCCCACTCAGCCGAGGGGATCCCCGCCTGCCGCGTCCCCGCTGGCAGCGAGCTCTAGCAAAGACCTCTGCAGGAGCATGCAATGAGTTTGCACGGTCTCAGCCAGCCCCTTTCAGGAAACCGCACCCGCCGAGCCCCGATTTTGCCCCCAGTGCTTTCCCTGGGTCCAGTGGGGGGGACACGATGGGGACACCACAGTGCTCCTCCCCGTCCTCACCCTGCCAGGCAGGAAAGTGCTATTCTTGAACTTGCGGAGGAAGAAAGCCAGGAAGAAGGTGCCAGCCATGAGGACGAGGGACAGCAGCGCCGTGTTGGGCTCTGGCACCTTGGGGTTAACTACGTCCGTCGTGTTGTAAAACCGCTGTAGCGGGTGATTCTTGAAGATCTGTGGAGGAAAAGGGAGAGGGTCAGGGAGGATGGGATCCCTGCTAGCGGGTGGGGATGGGGGATCCCCCTGAACTCCTCCTGCCATGCTGGGAGCCCCGTGGGTGTGTGGGTGCATGCCAGGACAACCGGTGAGGCTGGGAGCTTGGCACACGGTGAGCAGGGAGTTATTTTTAGGCTTGGTTTTTCTCCACGCTCCTTTGGAAATGGGGCCGGAGCAGGGGCTGGGTGGCACGGTGGGGACAGACGAGCACGGCCCTGCTGCGGACCATGCATCACCCAGGATGCTTGGGGCTGTGCCGAGCCTGTAGAGGGGGGCACCTCGGTGTGATGAGGGGCCAGGGTGGGATGGGGCATGTGTCCTGCCTGTCACCTCTCCAGCACCAGAGGTGTCCCTGTGGGCACTCAGTGCACAGGGTGACACTGTCCCATTGCTACCAGCCAGCTGGGAAGGGTCTGAGCTAGGGGATGGGGGAAGAAATCAGGGCTCTCTGGGCAGTTCCTGGGCAAGGACCGTGTTTGCTGCAGCCCAGGTGGGACATCTGCCTGGGCTTCACCTCCCTGCCCCAAAACTCCCCCTGCAGAGAGAAGCACGAGCTGGGAAACACCTGGGAAGAGGGAGAAATTGCTGAGAGATGGGCTCCATCCCTCACCTGCATCCCTCACCCAGCTCCCCCCGTTTCTATGGAAACCCGGGTGACGACTACAATCTGCAGCCCCCCACCTCTTTCCCACCGCGGGACCCCCGCGCCCCTCACCGTGACGAGCTTGTAGAAGGTCTCGTAGATGAAGATGAGGGAGATGAGGAAGGAGAAGATCTCCTGGGTGTAGCGGGACAGGTAGCGCACCAGGAAGCTGCCCTCGCAGGCCACCACCACCAGCACCAGCAGGATCAGCCAGAAGCCGATCCAGACCCGGCCCACGATGTACTCCATGCCATAGCTATTGCAGAACTGGGAAACCAGGGGGCACAGCTCTGTCAGCCCCCCAGAGCTCCCGACATGGGCACCCAGGGGGGCTGGACCCCAGGGTCCCACGGTGGCCCTGTGTCTCCTGCCCAGGGGCTGAGGGGTGCCAGGATGGGGATAGTGGTACCCCGGTGCGGCAGGACTCCTGTGGGATCACCCGCCTGGCAGCACCCCAATGGCATCACGCACGTGGTGTCACCCCTGTGGTGTCAGCTATTTGGCATCACCCACATGGCATCATGCACCTCGCATCACCCCTGTGCCATGCTCTGGATGGCTCTACCTGTGTGATAGCACCCATGTGCCATCACCCATGCAGCATCACCCATGCAGCATCACCCATGTGCCATCACCCGCATGGCATCCCCTCACGGCAGCACCCTGTGCTTCTGCCAGGGCTGGTGGGGACACCACGAGCCCCCTGTGGGGACCACTGGTGGGTGGGTGGGGGGCACCCAGAGGTGCAGGGGGCACCCACCGAGTAGAAGGCTTCCTCGAAGACGAGGAGGGGCCCTGAGAAGCCGATGACAAGCAGGGGCTGGGCACTGAGGATGCTGAAGAGGACGCACTGCACACAGGTGGAGAGGAGCAGCTCCGACACCCCCATCATGCCGTTGGTCTTCTCACCTGGAGGGGGGCAGAGCCGGTGGGTGCCAGGGTGGGGGACAGCGCTGTGTCCCCCCATCCCACACTCATCAGCACAGGGATTAGGGGGTCCAATACCCCCACCCCGCAGGGGAATCCCCAGGGGATGGTGCTGCAGGCGGTGACACCCCCGGTCCCCCAACCCCGTGCCCAACTGGGGGACGTCCCCATCCCCTGGCGCGTCCCCAGCCTGTCCCCCCCATTACTCAGCAAGCCTCCAAAGGTGATAGCAGGTGACAGCGCCGCAAAGTAGATGAAGATGATGGCGGCCAGACACTGGGGGCTCAAGGCATCCTTGATGTCGCTGAGATATTTGGGGTACCGGCGGCGGATGTCCCGCACCAGCCCCCCAAAAGGTCTCCCCGTCCTGCGCAGGGGGTCGTCGTCCTCCAGCGCCGGTTCTTCCAGCTCTGGGGACACAAGCAGGCAGCCATGGGGGGACCCCACCTGCAAGGGAGGGGGGTCCCGCCAACCACGGGGACGGGGGATCCCAGGGGGGCTGGGGTGGTCCCCGCCATACTCAGGTCTTTTAGGAAGTCCTTGGCCGGCGCCTTCTCGGGGGGCTGGTAGCGGCGGCGGAGCAGCTCGTGCTGCAGTGGCACCAGGCTGCGGAGGAGCTGCTCGTTAATGGTGTCGGTGGGCGGCAGGACGATGCTGGCCTCCAGGAAATCGTCCACCCCCTTCAGCAGCTCCTGGCGACTCTCGGCCAGGTAGGCATCCCGGCGAAAGACCTGCAGGGTGGCCCGGGGACGGGTGCTCAGCCATCTCCGGCACCCTTGGGTGCTGCTGGGCACCCACCCGGCCCCTGAGCATCCCCAGGGGGATGGGGCATCATGGGGACACGATCGCATGTGGACATGGGGGCATGAGGATGAGCAGGGGCGTGGGCACACAGGGGCTTGGGGACAGGGGGATAAGGGAGGATATGGGGGACTTAGGACCACAGGAGCATGAGGACATGGTTGCTTGGACACATGGGGACAAGGGGACATGGGAGCATGGGGCCATAGGGACACAGATGTGTGGGAACAGGGATGCATATGGACATAGGGACAGGGGTGCATGTGGAGATGGGGACAGGGGTGCATGAGGACATGGAGACCCAGAAGGATGAGGACACAGGTGTGTGGGGACAAGGGGACATAGTGGCATGGGGACACAGGGACACGGGCACAGAGAGGGACAGGGCACAGTGGGACGAGCCCTGTTAGAGGGTGCAGCCCCAGGGCTGGGGACTTTGGGGTGCTCAGGGGGGCTGGCACCCTGGACGGCAGTGCTGGTGGCAATGGCGGGTGAGCCGTACCCTCTCGGACATCATGGTGGCGATGGTGCGGCCGATCTCGTGGTAGCTGATGTGGGGGCTGTCGGGGCCCAGGACCACGAAGAGGAAGCGGACGGGTAGGGACACGTTGAGGACAGTGTCCAGCGTCACTGCGTTCTTCAGGCGCATGAAGGCCAGCGTCGGCTGCTCCAGGAAGGCTGCGCAGCCTGGGGGGAGGATGGGATGGGATGGGGGTCATGGGGGGGGCCGGGCACAGGGACACGGGGCACAGGGACATGGGGACACAGGAGCACGGAGACATGGGGACATCAAAACATGGGGACATTGGGATATGGACACAAGGTGACGCAGAGGCATGGGGACATGGGGGGACAAAGGGAATAGGATAGGGGCACAAAGACATGAGGACACTGAGGCACGGGGACACACAGACACTGGGACACAGGGATAGGTGGGCATGGGAGCACAGGGACATCGGGGTGTGGGGACATAGAGACATGAGAACATGGGGGCACAGGGGAGTGGGGAAATGGGACATGAGGACAAGGGACATGGAGACATGGGGCCCAGAGAGCAGCACTGAGCAGCAGCAGGCAGCGGCGAAGGCTGAAGACGGGGAGGGTCAAAAAAGGCACAAGAAATGCAGCGAGTGAGCGAGCAGGCAGCGACGGGCAGACGCCAAAGCTCCCCCTGCACAGCCCGGCCCCACACCCACTGTCCTGACCCTGCACCCACCTCCCCGCTGACCACTCACCCACGAGGACCAGCGTGGCCTCGGCATCCTTGGGGACCTTCTCAGGGAGCTGGGGTATAGTGGCCCTGCTCGGGCTCTGTTGCAGGCAGACAAATAGCAGGAATCAGCCAGCCATCCTTGGTGGCTGTCCCCTGCATCTCCCCCTCCATCCCCTGCATGTCCCCCCGCCATCCCCTGCGTGTCCCCTCTGCCCCCGAAAGCCCGGCTCCCTCGCTACCACCTCTGCACCATCCCACGGCAACACCTCCCCTGCGTGCACATGTACGTGCATGCGTGTGCACCCGTGTGCGTGCATGCCCCTGCGAGTGTGAAGGTATGCGCGTGCATGCGCGTGCATATGCCTGCACAAGTGTGCACATGCATGTGTGCGCACATGTGTGTGAGGGCGAGAGAAAGCGGTGTGCGTGGGAGTTTGGGGAGGTGTTTGTGCCCGTGCACTCGTGCATGCTCATGCCTGTGTGAGTGCGTGTGGATAGGTGTGCAAGTGTGCACAAGCGTGTGTCAGTGAGTGGGTGTACTCCCCAGGAGATGCGCAGCACAAGGGTCCCTGCGAGAACCTGCACGCCGCTTGGCGTGCAACTGCCCGGTGTGTGCATGCACGTGTGCGAAGGTGTGTGTGTTCACGTACACCTCGTATGCATCTCCCAGCAGCCCTCCCCACACCCTGGCCACACCTGGCACCCCCGACTCTGCACCCCAATGCCCCCCTGCA
>NW_010972580.1:2798012-2801871 GCF_000737465.1 Haliaeetus leucocephalus | reverse complement strand
CCCCCCCGGCCCCCCATCACCCCCCACCCCAGCCCTGTCCCTGCTCACCTGCTCGGCCCCAGCCAGCCTGCGCATCTCCAGGGGCTGCTGCTCCCGCAGCAGCGGCTGCTCCGTCTCTGCCTGGCCCGTGCCCGAGCGCTGCAGCTGCGCCGGTGATGGGGTCCCAAATTGCTTGGCCTCACTGGGGTGTCTAGAGCAGCAGCGAGGGCGGCGTCAGATGGGCCAGCGCTGCTTGACCCCCCCCAAAACCCCATAAGACAGCCCCAGCTCTGGGGGTATTGCAGGGACCCCCAAACTGGGCTGGGAGGCAAAGCCAAACCACGGAGGAGCTTTTCCACCCCGTGCCAGGCTCCAGCGGGACTCGCTGGGGCCAGATCCAGCCTGGACACTGGGGGTCCCCCCCTGGGGCCATCACCCCCAGCCGTACTTGTGCTCCAGCAGCAGCGTCCTCAGGATGTCATCCCGGTCCTGCGGCTTGATCTGCCCCTCGTAGATCATCTGGTCAATGAGGGTGTGGGCGATGGCCGGCAGCGAGGTGGCCGCCACGTTGAAGAGCACGGCACCTACGGGGATAGCACCGTCACCGGCCGGCTGGTGCGGGGTCCCTGCCACCATCCCGGCCCCAGCCGGTGTCCCCACCTTTGGGCAAAGCCCGTCGGATATCCAGGAGGCTGCGGTAGGTCAGGAAGGAGAGATGGGGCTGACCCCAGTGCCCGGCTTCCTTGAAGTCTTCCTCCAGTTTGAGCCAGTGGCTGGCCTCCATCCAGTACAGCTCCTTTCTGTTGTCCATGACCAGCTCGTGCAGCTCCACGTAGCCCTGCAGCCGAAGCCGGGGGTCAGGGTCCCCCCTGGCTGCACCAGGGACCCCCAGGAGACCCAGAGCTGCAGCTCCCGTGTCAGCATCTCCCCGTGCCCTGGTGTCCCCAGGGCTTGGTGTGAGGTTGGTCCCCAGATGGCCACAGTCCGCCCACCCCCGGGAATGGGGAAGGAATGGGGGTCCCCAGGGCAGCACCCACCTCATGGGTCTCTCGCTGGAACACAGGCCTCGTGCTCCCCCCCGCCTCCAGGTCCACATCGGTCACCGACGGAGCTGCGAGCGGAGCCACCAATGCATTAGCTGGTCCCTGCCCTGGCCCGGACCCCCCTGGGGTCTGTTGGAGGCGTCTCCCCCTCATCACTCCCATCCCAGACCCGGTTGGGGTTGCCTGGATGTGTCTCCTGCTCCATCACCCCCACCCCAGACCCAGCTGGGACTCGCTGGACGTGTCCCCCCCTCCATTGCCCCATCCCAGACCCAGCTGGGGTTTGCTGGATGTGTCCCCACCCCTATAACCCCCATCCTTCAACCAGTTAGGGC
This sequence comes from Haliaeetus leucocephalus, assembly GCF_000737465.1. Taxonomy (NCBI): domain Eukaryota; kingdom Metazoa; phylum Chordata; class Aves; order Accipitriformes; family Accipitridae; genus Haliaeetus; species Haliaeetus leucocephalus. The sequence goes on along the minus strand of NW_010972580.1, from coordinate 2,800,514 downwards.
TTGCTGGATGTGTCCCTCCATCACCCCCCACCCTGCCGGTGCCCACCTCCAGCCCCTCAGATTCCTGCAGCCCAGCTCCTGGGGCAAGGTGACAGTCTGGGGACATCACCGGCACTGGGATGCGGGCAGGATTTGTGGCCATGCTCTGTCCCACCACCCTGCCACCGGCACAACCCTGACCCCAGCACTGAGCGCTGCCCCTTGGACTGGGATGGGGACAGCACATCCCCAGCCAGCCAGACCCCAGGAGCTCGAGGTGTCCCCGTCCCCCACCTACCTACAACCCCCCTGTGCTCCCCACAGCCTCGCAAGGCTCCAGCCCTATAAAGCGGGGGCCAAGCCCCACGCCCCACAGCCACCCTGTGTGCACCGTAAATCCCGGAGCACTTTGCCTTTGCTGACAGTAAACACCAGCACGGGTCCTGCTCGCCCGTGGCCGCCCCGGTGCCGGGGACAGGCTCACCCCGTCCCCTTCTCCCCCAACTGGGGACCACCGCAGTCCCCTCGCTGACCCCCAGCCAGGTCACCCGGCGGGGTGATGCCATAAGAGCCGCATCCCGCTCTGCTGGCTGAAGGATGCTGTGCCCACGCGAGCAGGGATGGGGCGCGTGTGTCCCCCCCCTCCCCAGTGTCCCCGACAGCGTTGGCCGTGGCACGTGGGCACGAGCCTGTCCTCGTCGCGGCCCGCTGCCACCGCCGCCAAGCCGCCCGGCGCCAGCCGGCGTTCAGCCCCAAGTGGTTCTTGTCCTCACCCCAAACAAAGACTTTATTTATCCTCAATCAGCGGGCGATTACGGACAAGCGGCAGCGGTCACCCCGCGGCGTGCCCTGACGCCCGGGTGACGGTCACCCCCCGAAGGGTGGGGACAGGGGTGGCAAAGCCGGAGCGGGTGGCGCGACGGAGGGCTGGGTTGGGGATGGGGGGGATGCCGGGGCTGGGCTTCGTCCCCCGGTGCCCCCATGGTCACTCACGCTGCCCTCCGCCACGGCGGCTCGCCTGTCCCGGGGGGGCCCCGGCCGCGCGCCTCCTCCCATCCACGTCATAGCATCCCCGGCGGCTGGGCAAATACCGGCTGCAAAACACACACCGCCAGGACGGAGGGGAGGGGGGGTGTCAGCGCCGGGCACCCATGGGTGCCGGCAGCCTCCCCTTGCCAATGCCAGCCGGGCAGGAGGGGCAGCGTCCGGCCCCTTGCCCGATTTGGGGGACTCACCGCAGGGGCGTCAGCTCCTCGGCTCTGGCCCTCCACGCGTGCAAGGGGGACCCGGTGCCGGCGCTGGCCCCTGCGCAGAACAGGCGGCAGCGTTACCCCCCCCGACATGCGTCACCCCAAACGGGGACCCGAGGGGCTGGAGGCTGGGAGCCGGCACAGCCCAAGCAACCCCTCGGGGTGGCAGCTCCAAATCAACTGAGCTTTGGGCAAGGGGATGCTCTGGGGCATGCAGAACCCCCCAAACTCCCCTCTCCTCCCTCCCCGGGGACTCTCAGTCATGGCCTCGAGGACCCTGGGTGTCCCCAAGCTCGGCCCTGTCTCGGGCACACATAGCCCTTGCGCTGGAGGTGGCACCTCACCGGCTCCAGGGCTTTGGCAAAGGGTGTCGCTGCCTTTGGGAGATGCGATCCCGAGGGGTGCGTGTCCCTGCCTGACCTCCCCGGGGCTCCGAGCGAGCCCTGCTGCCTATGCAACGCTGGCACCCGTGCAACACATCTGTGCAACGCTGGCACTCATGCAACGCGTCTGCGCAGCGCTGGTGCCCATGCAACACATCTGTGCCATGCTGGCACCCATGTAATATGGTGCTGATGCAACACGGGTGCCCATGCAACGCTGGCACCCATACAACGCTGGCGCCCATGCAACGCTGGTGCCCATGCAACGCTGGCGCCCATGCAACATGCCTGTGCCATGCTGGTACCCATGCATAGCTGGCACCCCTGAAACTCTGGCACCCATGCAACATGCAACCTTAAACCACCGGTGTGCCCCTGCAACGCTGGCACCCAGCCGGTGCCGGTTCCCGTGCAACGCCAGTGCCATCGCCCACGCAACGCCATCACCCACGCAACGCCGTCACCTCTGCAACGCTGGCACCCGTACGCCACTGGTGCCCGTGCAATGCCATTCCCCATGCAACGATGGTGCCCACGCATGCCCAGCGTCCCCCAGCACCCAAGGGAGCCACTCACTGCTCATCTCCCCCAGCGATAGGCGGGAGTCCTTTATGCCGGGGTCCTCGTAGCCCTCGGGGTCCAGGGTCCTCCTCATCCTCTCCTCGTAGGCCTCCTGCGGGGACAGAGAGAAGGGGGTTCAGTGGGGACCAGCACCCCCAGCGCCTCACCGGGGCCGTGCCGGGGGTGGGAGCCAGCCGGGGCGCAGCGGTAGAGCCAGGGCTTGGGGCCGGGTCTCCCTACCTGACCGGGCCCCTCCATGGCTCCGGGCTCGACCCCCACCACCGCCTCGCTGCGTCCCGGCAATCAGCCCGGCAGCACCATAACCCGGC
>NW_010972580.1:2796831-2797084 GCF_000737465.1 Haliaeetus leucocephalus | reverse complement strand
GTTTCTCCTGCACCACATAGCCAATGTGCTCAGTATAGAGCCCATACCTCCCATATCATGTGCATGGTATGGAGTCCATACCTCCTACACCATACACCTCATGTGCACGGTGTAGAGCCCGTTTCTCCTGCACCACATAGCCAATGTGCTCAGTATAGAGCCCATACCTCCCACGCCACATGGCTAGCATGACTCAGGACTGGACTCCTGCCTCCTACACCATATATCCAGCACAGCTCCATATAGAGCCCAG
>NW_010972580.1:2794843-2796349 GCF_000737465.1 Haliaeetus leucocephalus | reverse complement strand
CCCCGGGGCCCCCCGTAAACAAGGTTATCGGGGCGCAACATCTTGCGGCGTCGAGGCTGCGCCCTGCCTGCCTGCTGCCTGCCTGCCCGCGCCCCACGGCCCTCCCCAGCCGCTCGTCCTGCCCCGACTCGGCCGTGTCGTGTTCCCGGTGCCCCCCGCTATCTTATTTATGAGGCTCCGGGTTTCCCTGCGGGGAATCCCCGGGAACCCTCTGGCTGCCCCCCTCTTTCACGTAGGGTTGGGGTTTTCTCGTTTTTTTTAAAAAAAAAAAAAAGGGGGGGGGTTCCTGGGGAGGTTTCCCCAGGGGAGGAGGCGTGAGGTGCCCGTGGGTTCCTGCAGGGACGGGGGACGTGGCCAGGCTTCCGTCTGTCCCGTGGGATCGCCGTCCCTGGGGTGCCCTGCGGAGAGGTGGTGGGAGGGGCATGGATGCTTCGGTGCAGGGCAAGGAGGGTGCGTGCGTGGGTGTGTGTACACGTGAGTGCACGTGTGTGTGCATCGTGCATGCGCGTGCATGCTCAAGTGTGCACGCACGTATTTGCACGCAGGCGTGCACATGCACGCGTGTGCACGTACGTGCGCGTGTCTCTCCATTTGCAACCTTCCTAAAGGGCTCTCGGCCCCCAGCCCCAAATCCTAGGGTGCAAGGAAAGGGACGAGGGTGAGGTGGGTGAGCTTTGCCCGTGCACACCCACACACGTGCACACACACACACACCCCCCCACACCAGCCACCCAAGTGCTCGGGGACACCCGCAGGGACATCCCGGCTGCTGGGGCATCGCTCGTGCCCCAGTCGTGGGGTCAGGACGGTGCTGCCCCCCCCTGCGACAGCCCCATTTGGGGGGACGGTCCAGGCTGGGGGCCATGGGCTGCTGGCCTGTCCCACAATTTGGGGACCCGGTGGCACCTGCTGCGGGGCCGCGGGGCCAGGATTTGCGATAGCCGCGGGCTGGGTGCTCTGATAACGGCCCCCGGTGTTATCTGGGTGCTGCCAAGGGCTCCCCTCCCTGCAGCAACCCCGTGGATTTTGGGGGTCCCTCCCCCCCAGGGGTGCCCTGTTGCCCCCCGACTGGGTGCTATGGGCTGGGTCCCCTTTGCAGGGGCAGAGGAGGGTGTGGGGCACCCCGGGGGGGGCACAGAGAGGTGGGATGTGTCCCCCCAGGTCGTGGTTGGGGGGTGCCTCTCTGCTCAGGGTGACTCTGATTTATCTGGGTGCTGGGGAGGGGGGGGGGATATGGGTGCCTGTGGTATTGACCTCCCCCTCGATTACCCTGTCACATCAATGGGGAAACTGAGGCACAGTACACAAGCAGGGTGCTGGGAGCATTGTGGGGCTCCCTCCCTAGCACAGCCCCCCCCGGGGGGCTCACACCTCACCCCCCCCCACTTGGGGGGGTCCCACACACCCCACAGACCCCGCGGGGAGGGGAGATGCTCAGCATCCCCCCCAAAGCAGGAACCCACGGCAGGGAGGGGGGCAGCCGAGCTCAGCCCTGGGGCGGGGGGG
>NW_010972580.1:2791885-2792805 GCF_000737465.1 Haliaeetus leucocephalus | reverse complement strand
CCCCCCCCCAGGGTCCAGGAGGTGCCCCGAGGCCGGGGTGAGGGGCTGGGGGGGGACCCGCTGGGCACCGGTCACCCTGCGCCCAGGTGACCCGGACCTGGTGAATCCATCCCTGTGCCACCTCGCACCTTATAGAGCCCATACGTTCCACACCGTGTGTGCCGTATAGAGCCCATCTCGTGTGCGCAGTGTAGAGCCCATACCTCCCATATCATGTGCACAGTATGGAGTCCATACCTCCTACACCACACACCTCGTGCGCAGTGTAGAGCCCATACCTCCCATATCATGTGCACGGTATGGAGTCCATACCTCCTACACCATACACCTCATGTGCACGGTGTAGAGCCCGTTTCTCCTGCACCACATAGCCAATGTGCTCAGTATAGAGCCCATACCTCCCACGCCACATGGCTAGCATGACTCAGGACTGGACTCCTGCCTCCTACACCATATATCCAGCACAGCTCCATATAGAGCCCAGACATCCCAAAGCACGTATCGCATACACTCAGCACGGAGCCCATACCTCTCACACCATCCACGCAGTGTGGCTTGGTGCAGGACCTCCCTCCCACAGCAGGTGCTCAGTATGGAGCCCATACATCGCACGCCATCCACGCAGCGTGGCTGGGATCCCTCCTGCAGCAGGTACCCAACGTGGCTCAGTATGGAGCCTATACATTCCATGCCATCTGTGCAGTGTGGCTCAGCTCCCTCCTGCAGCAGGTACCCAACATGGCTCAGTATGGAGCCCATACATCCCACGCCATCCGTGCAGCGTGGCTGGGATCCCTCCTGCAGCAGGTACCCAACGTGGCTCGGTATGGAGCCCATACATCCCACGCCATCCGTGCAGCATGGCTCAGCTCCCTCCTGCAGCAGGTACCCAACGTGGCTCAGTATGGAGCCTATACATT
>NW_010972580.1:2790270-2790501 GCF_000737465.1 Haliaeetus leucocephalus | reverse complement strand
AGGGGCAGAGGAGGGTGTGGGGCACCCCGGGGGGGGCACAGAGAGGTGGGATGTGTCCCCCCAGGTCGTGGTTGGGGGGTGCCTCTCTGCTCAGGGTGACTCTGATTTATCTGGGTGCTGGGGAGGGGGGGGGGATATGGGTGCCTGTGGTATTGACCTCCCCCTCGATTACCCTGTCACATCAATGGGGAAACTGAGGCACAGTACACAAGCAGGGTGCTGGGAGCATTG
>NW_010972580.1:2785869-2788924 GCF_000737465.1 Haliaeetus leucocephalus | reverse complement strand
CACCTCCAGACCCCACTGTCATGACATGGGGACCCCCTGGATCTCCTTGCTGTGGCACAGGGCACCTCCAGACCCCGCTGTCATGACATGGGGACCCCCTGGATCTCCTCGCCATGGCACGGGACACCTCCAGACCCCACTGTCATGACATGAGGACCCCCTGGATCTCCTTGTTGTGGCACAGGGCACCTCCAGACCCTGCTGTCATGACATGGGGACCCCCAGGGCTCCTCGCCATGGCACAGGACACCTCCAGACCCTGCTGTCATGACATGGGGACCCCCAGGGCTCCTCGCCATGGCACAGGACACCTCCAGACCCCACTGTCATGACATGGGGACCCCCTGGATCTCCTTGCTGTGGCACAGGGCACCTCCAGACCCCGCTGTCATGACATGGGGACCCCCAGGGCTCCTCGCCATGGCACAGGACACCTCCAGACCCTGCTGTCATGACATGGGGACCCCCAGGGCTCCTCGCCATGGCACAGGACACCTCCAGACCCCGCTGTCATGACACCAGGATGCCTCCAGACCTCACTGCCGTGCCATGAGGCACCTCCAGACCCCACTGCCGTGATCTGGTACCCTCCACCTGCCGTCATGGGGATCCCCGGTCTCACCCTCCCCACGTGTGGCTGTGACCCACAGACAGGGCGATCCCCCCCCCCTCATGGAAACACCTGCCCGGTCCCCCACTGTCCAGCCAGGCTCAGCGGTTTTCACGTCTTCGGCATCTCTCTCCACCGAGCACGAGCGGCTGGGCGGAAGGGGAAGCCATCACCGCCCGCGCACGGCCGGGGAGGAAGGGGGCCTTTGTTTGCCCTTCCTGGCCACTCGCACGGCGGGGGAGCAGCGGCCGCCCTGGAGGGCTCCCTGGGGACGTGGGGACATGGGGGTCAGTGAGCCACAGCCCGAGGCTCAGCCCGCCGCCCTCTTCCCGCTGCCGGGCTCGAAAGCCGACGTCTGCAAAAACAATTTGCGCCGTTGCTAAAACCTAACGTGTGCTGGATGCAGGGTGCTGGGTGCAGGGTACTGGATGCTGGGTGTAGGGTACTGGGTGTCTGTCCCCTCCCACCGGTGATCCCGTCCCCCCACCAGGTTCTCAGTGAAGACCCTGCTGGAGAAATACACGGCGGAGCCCATCGACGACTCCTCCGAGGAGTTCGTTAACTTTGCCGCCATCCTCGAGCAGATCCTCAGCCACCGCTTTAAAGGTAACGGTGGCCCGGGCAGCCCCTGGTGTGTCCCTGTCCCCATCCCTGCGCTGCATGGTGGATGGGGATGCAGGCATGCACATGCTGGCACCAGAGAGCAAGTCCGGGCTCTGGCTTGGGGCTTTCCGGGCGGACGGCGTTTGCCAGCACAGCAGCCCCTGACCGCAGCCCCCTCGGTCCCCGCAGGCCCCATCAGTTGGTTCAGCTCGGATGGGCAGCGTGGGTTTTGGGATTACATCCGCCTGGCCTGCAGCAAGGTCCCCAACAACTGCGTCAGCAGCATCGAGAACATGGAGAACATCAGCACCTCCAGGGCCAAGGTCAGGAAAGTGCCAGCCCCAGCCCTGTCCCTGTCTCTATCCCTGTCCCCATCTCCATTCCTATTCCTGCCCCTATTTCCATTCACACCCTGTCTCTGCCACATGGACCCATCCCTGTCCCCATCCCCATCCCATCCCCATCCTCATCCTCTCTCTATCCTCATCCTATCTCTACCCCATCCTCACCCCATCCCCATCCCATCCCATCCCCTCCCCATCCCTGTTCCCATCCTCTCTCTGCCCCCATCCCCTCCGCCCTGCCCTCCTGCCGCCCCATCTCACCCCATAGGACCCCACAGGGTCACGGGGGAGAAACAGGAGCTGTGGGTCCCCACGGGGGGGACAATGGGGCTGAAAGCAGCTCCCAGGTGGGGACCACCCACCTGCTGGTGCCCAGAGCCCCGGGGGCAGGCGGGAGTGTGGTGGGGGGGGCACCCGATGGTGGCACCCGTTCTCAGGGCTGCCCCACGGGGCAGTGCCTTGCAGGGCCGGGCTTGGATCCGCGTGGCGCTGATGGAGAAGCGCATGTCCGAGTACATCTCCACGGCCCTGCAGGACACGCGGACCACCAGGTGAGCGGCCCATGGCACGGCCGGCCGTGGCCACGCGCATGCCTGCGCCGCCCTGGGAGCGGTAACGGTGTGTGGGCACTGCGGTGTGTTTTGGGGTGCCAGTGGGTGCCCACGCAGCCACGTTTTTTTCCCCGCAGGAGGTTTTACGATGATGGGGCCATCATGCTGCGGGATGAATCCATGGTGCTCACGGGGATGCTCATCGGGCTCAGCGCCATCGACTTCAGGTAAGGGCGGGCGGCGCGGTGGGACACGGGCACCCTGCCCCGACTGCGTCCCCCCCGCCAGCCCCCTGGGGCTGCCCTGATCCTCTTGCTCCTTCTCCTGCCACCGCTCAGCTTCTGCCTGAAGGGCGAGGTGATGGACGGTAAAACGCCCGTGGTCATCGACTACACGCCCTACCTGAAGTTCACGCAGAGGTAAGAGCCGGCATGCCCTCCCTGGGGTGGGGAACCCACCGCCTCTCCCCTAGTACCCCAGTGGGGCTCAGCTGGGCTCCCCCCTGCCCCTGCATGCCAGCCCCCCCACCACAGTGCCATCCCTGCTGAGCCCCCATACCCCCCAGCTACGACTACCTGAGCGAGGAGGAGGAGCGGGGCAGCGTGGAGAGCAGCACGAGTGAGGACAGCTCCCCCGAACACCCCTACCTGCCCCTGGTCACCGACGAGGACAGCTGGTACAACAAGTGGCGCAAGATGGAGCAGAAATTTCGCATCGTTTATGCCCAAAAGGTACCAGAAGCTGGGATGGGGCCATCCGGGTATCAACCCCTGCTGGGATGTTCCAGCCTGGAGCATCTCCCCCACTGCATCCCCGCTGCTGCAGCCCGGTGGTACCCGCAGCCCTTCATCCTACTGCTGCGGTGACCCAGTCCTCTCCTTGTCACCCTGGGTGGCCCCGAGGATGTAGTGGGGGGGGGGGGGGGGGGCGGGGGCGCCGGCAGGGGC
>NW_010972580.1:2783874-2785859 GCF_000737465.1 Haliaeetus leucocephalus | reverse complement strand
GGGGGTGGGGGGGGGGGGGGGGGGGGTCCGGTGGGTCTGACAGTGGCCTCATGCAGGGATACCTGGAGGAGCTGGTGCGGCTGCGGGAGTCGCAGCTGAAGGACCTGGAGGCGCAGAACAAGCGGCTGAAGCTGCGCCTGGAGGAGGTGGTGGTGCAGAACCAGCTGGAGAAGAGGGAGCTGGAGGGCATCATCCTGGAGCTGCAAGAGCAGCTGTGAGTGGGGAGATGCCGCTGCTGCTGGGCCTGGCGGGGTGCGGTGGGTGGGGGTCCCTGGTGCCTGGGTGCCCCATGGGCTCTGGGTGGGTGATGGGTCCTCAGTGCCCCACCGACCCTGAGGGGCAGGGTGAGTGGTGGTCCCCGGCACCCCATACGCCCTGTGGGGTGTGATGGGTGGTGGGTTCCCAGTGCCTTGGGTGCCCCATATGCCCTGTGGGACGTGGAGGGTCCCCAGTGTCCCGTATGTCCTGTGGGACGTGGTGGGTCCCCCATGCCCCATACGTCCCGTGGGCCGCGTCGGCCGGCAGGTCCCCGGCACTCGCGGCTGTGCCGGGTGCTGAGCACCCGCCTTTGCCACAGGACGGGACTGATCCCCTGCGAGAACCCGCAGCTGGCCCAGCTCTCCAAGGAGATGGTGACACCCCTGGTGAACCAGTGGCCCTCGCTGGGGACCCTCAACGGCAACGAGAGTGGCTCGGACAGCAAGCTCTACAGGAGGTAACCCCCCCAGTGGGGGCAGAGCCGCCCTGACCTGCACCCAGCACCCTATCCCGCCCCGAGGGGGGTCTGCCCCGGGCAGGGGATGGGGAGAAGGGCTGGCCCTGGCTGGCAGGTCTGTCCTGGCCCCGGGGGCAGCGGCGTGGGGGGGCTCAGCGCCGTCCCTCCGCAGGCACAGCTTCATGAGCACCGACCAGCTCTCGGCCGAGAACAGCCTCAGCTCCGACTCCCAGCGCCTGGGCGAGGGCAAGCGCGAAGGCGAGCCCTGGGGCCCCTTGGGTAAGACCCCCCCCACTGTAGGGTGCCCCACAAGGCTCAGCATGTCCCCCAACACGCACCCATGCATCTGGACTCCCCCTTCCCCCCTCCAGCAGCCCCCTCCTCATGCCGGGGAAACTGTCCCAACAGTGCAAGGACACCCAGGTCCCTCCCGGAGAGGGTGGCCCCCCCCCCCCCCCCCCCCCCCCCCGCGGCAGGGCTGGGGTGCGAGGCTGCAGCCCCCCGCGACATCGGCGTCCCGCTCTGTGCCCGCAGGGAAGGACCCCACGCCCTCCATGCTGGGGCTCTGCGGCTCCCTGGCCTCCCTGCCCAGCTGCAAGTCCCTGGCCAGTCTCAAATCCAACGAGTGCCTGGTGAGCGACAGCACCGAAGCCAGCCCGACCCGCAGCCCCAGCTGAGACCCCCGGCCCCCTCGCCGTCCCACGGCCCAGCTGCCCGGTCCAGCATCATGGCAGAGGACTGACCTCGTCCCCCCCCCAGTTCACCACCCCGGGACCGACGAGGGACTCACCGAACCCACCAGGGAAGCTGGAGATGGGCATCCCCCTCCCCATCTTGACACCCCACTTCGGCTGCGCCTCGGACCCCCAGCCTGGTCCCTGGCTGGAGACATGGACCCGTTGGGATGGGGGATGCCAGACTGGGACCCATGCGAGCTGGGGATGGGGGGGGCAGGGGGGGAACGAACTGTGCCATGGAGGGACACTGGGAATGAGCGCTGCTGGGGAGCAAGGGAGGGGGGGTCAGGGCCAAAACCCCTCGGGGACAAAGGTCCCAGCACAGCCCCAGTGTCCATCCTGCTTGGCCCAGGGGCACCACTCTTCCCTTGGGCGCCCACCCGGGCTTTGCCTGCCCTCTAGTGCCCAGCCCCCCCCCAGCCCCCCCCCCCAACTTCGCACCCAGGCGCTGCAGGGGGGCTGGCCTGTCCCTCGCTTTGGGGACCAGCTGTCCCTCCTTGCAGAGGCATCCCTGCGACAGGGATAGCCACCTC
>NW_010972580.1:2777156-2783864 GCF_000737465.1 Haliaeetus leucocephalus | reverse complement strand
CCCCCCCCGCCCCCATTCCCACCCTCCCCCGGGGTTTCGGGTTGTTTTGGGTGATTTTGGTTTTTAATTCAGCCCCATCTGCCTTGTTGGAGCAAAAGGAATCAATAAACGCAGCAAGCTGAGCTGGCCTCCATGAGCTCCCCTCCAGCTGGGAGAGGGAAAGGGGGGGAAAAAAGAGCCCTTGTGCACCCAGCCATGAGACTTTGGCGCAGGCAGGGATGCTGGGGGGGGGTCTACCGAGCCTCCTCCAGCCCCCCACCCCAGGCCACCACGGCAGGGAGAACACCTTTGGGACACAGCAGGTCACCCAAGGATAGGGCAGCCCCTGCCCCATCAAGAGTGGGTTGCTGCTGCAGGTAGCAGGGAGGTCCTGGGATCTCCTAACCCCCCGCTCAAAGCCCAGCAAGGACCTGGTGGACGACAGCACTGTGCTCATGCAGCAGGGACACTCCTGTCACCTGTGGGGATGCCTTCCACAGCCCCAGCATGCAGGGAGCAGGCAAAGAAATCCTTGCCTTAAGAGACAAATATTTTTTTTATTTAAGAAAATAAGAGAAGTTATTCCCCCCTGGAATCCCGGGGCAAGCTAGGGCAGCACCGACACGGGGCACAATGCTGGGGCAGGCCCTCGCAGTGAAGGGAGGGGGCATAGGCTGCTATTATGCCTGCCGGCCCCCCCAGAGCAGCAGTGAGGTCTGTCCCCACACAGGGTCCGAGTCCAGGGTCTGCCAGGGGACAGGGACACCCCAAGTGGGAGGAGAGGTCCAGAGGCAGGGATAGGGTCCTGACATGTCCCCAAGCCACACAGAGCCGGCAAGGGGACGCTGTGCGTGACTGATGGCAAGGAGGGGCAGACCCCCAGCTGGAGCAGGGCTGGGGGGCCCAGGCAGGCATGCAGAGAAGCCCCCCCGAGGGTTTGGTCCTCGACAGAGCCCCAGCTCCCATCTCCTGCCCTGCCGAGTCTCCTGGGGCACCCTGTCCTTGCCAGAGCGTCCGTGAATCCAGCAGCAGCATCTGTCCAGCCTCAAGGGATGAGTGTGGGGGACTCCACATCCTCCCCAGTGTCACAGCAGCAGGCACAGATGTCCCCCAGTGCGGCTGTGGATGGAGAACGGGGCAGGGCTGGCCCTGCCTCCGTGCGCAGGCAGCGGGGAGGCAGAGCACAGCACGAAGGCACTTGGGCTTTTTGCACAGCCGAGTGCGGTTCGCTGTTCCCAGGGTGCCTTGCCAGGAGCAGGGTTGGCACTGTCCCCCAGGGCACCGGCCACATCCAGCCCTGCCCCAGCCCCGGCTCACAACCCACGCAGCCGCCGCTCCTGGTTCAGCTTCTGGAAGAAGGTCTTGCCAAATTCATAGGTGCTGATCATGATGGCGCAGGCGGGTGCCACCTTAATGACGCGGGGCAGGAAGCCTGCAAGGACAAACCCGTTAGCCCCTCGGTGACACCAGAGCACCAGTAAACCCCAGCCCAGGGCTGGGGGCACGTCCTTACCTGCAAACAGCCCCCGAGTGCCAGACTCGGCACGGATGCGCTGCATGAGCAGCCAGGTGGAGGAAGGCTTCGAGGCTGCGACTGCAGGGAAAGGGGAGCAGGTGAGGGTCTGGGGATGCCCATGTACCCACCAGGGAGTCATGGGTGCCCCCCATGCATCTGCCCAGAGCTCGGCCCCTCACCTGGGTGCACCTCGCTGTCTCCCAACTCAATCTGCCGCTGGGTCTTCACCACATCAAAGGGCAGCGTCAGCACTGCAGCCACCTGCGGGGCCAGCAGCCAGGCGGTGAGCTGGCATGTCACCATCCCTGCCCAGTGCCGGCTCTGCTGTCACCTCCTGGTGCCATCCCAGCCCCATCCCTTGCTCCCCGTGGGGGCCATTCCCCCAGCTCACGGCTGAGCGAGCCCCTGCGCAGTGCAGACCCCAGGGCCCCAAACTCACCGTCCCAGAGATGGCCCCGGATGTGAAGCTGATCATGAACGTGGCCTCATCCAGCCGGGCCTGCCTGCAGAGCCATTCCTTCACCACCTCATAGTTAAACCAGTAGAGAGCTGGGAGGAGATGAGAAACACCACTGCTATGACAAAGTACCCCAGACACACCAACCTCCTTCCTCACCCTGTGCAGGGCTGCCCTGGCCCATGCTCGTCCCCCCCAACTCCCAGTGCCACCGCTCAGCCTGTCCCCCCGCAGCCATACCTGAGAAGGGGACATCTCGCAGCACGGTGGGTCCCCAGCCCCTCCAGAGGGACAGCCAGCCATCCTGAGCCACTGCCGACTGGATGCAGACACCCAGTTCCCGGTAGCTGAGCTGCCGGGACTGCATCTTGGTGCGGATGAGCTCCAAGGGGCTGATGACCGTCACGGCGCCCACTGCAATGGAGGGGACATCGGGCATCAGCCCCCTCAGCTCTGGCAGCTGTCCCGGAGCCATCAGAGCACCATGTCAGGAGAGCCAGGTGCCAAATGCAGGCACCAACAGCCAAGAGACCCGCTGTGCTCTCCTGCGAGGATGCAGGGTGGGCACGGGGGGACGCCCAGAGAGGAGGGGTACTCACGCCTGGCAAGGGCCCCCGCCAGCAAGGGGATGTGGTGCCCCCGGCTTCCCGTCCGAGCATGCAGGTAGTCCCGGAGCTGGTCGTAGGTGGTGAAATAAATGACGGTGGCTGGCACAGCCATGACCCTGCCAAGGAGGAGGGGTGTGAGGGGCACACATGCCCTCCCTGGGGGCTGGCAGGAGGCTTGGGGCAGATGCCCATGTGCTTGGGCAGGCATTAGCACCCAGATGCCCCCCCCAGGCAGGGTCGAAACTCACAGGGTGGGGGGCAAGCCGCTCCACAGAGACCTGATGCCCTCATAGCGTGTGATCTTCACAAAAGCATCCTGGGGAAAGTGGAGCACCAGGGAGAAGGGTTAGACGGGGGCAGATGGGCAAGCAGCCCCCCAGCAAACACCCCGACCCCCTCTCTGGGACAGGGAGGCCCCTGCCCACCCTGCCTGCACCCACAGCCCCTACCAGTGTGCCTGTGAAGTGGGTGGGGGCCTTGTACCAGGCAGTGCAGCCGTTGCCGTTCTGGCAGACATACAGATGGTCCATGAGCCCGTTGCAGTAGAGGAAACACTTCCCTGGGGGGGAAGGTAACAACATCACCATTAGACAGGAGACCCTTTCCCTCTGCCCTATGCCCAGCCCATTTAATCCCCAAAACCATCGTCTCTTCCAAACCCAGACCAAGGCCAGGGCAGTGGGCATCCAGCCCCACTGCAGGGACACAGCAGGAGCCATTGCCAGTGGCAGGAGAGGTTTATGCCTTGCTCGGTGTCAGCTCTGCTGTCCCAGTAGAGTGGGGATGCCATCGCAGGGAACCAGCACGGCCCCTCCACCGTGCTCTTGGACCAGGCACAGGGACGCCAGGCAGCAGGGAGCAAGCAGGGCGGCGGAGATCCAAGGGGACTTTGACGTAGCAACAGGACAGAGTGACAAGACAGGGCAAGGACAGGAGGACCACAGACAGACAGACCTGTTGCACAACAGACCCACAGCAGAACCCCCGGGCAAGGGCCCAGCAGGGACGTTGCACAGCCAGCCCCAAAGCGGGGCTGCAGGAGCAGCTGTGGGGCTGGGGGACGATCACAGCCCCCACACCAGAGAGGGATGTCCTCTCAGCCAGAGGAGCCCAAGCCGCCACCAGCGGGGAAGCAAACCAGGGTCAAGGCTCAGGAAAGCAAAGCCGCTGGTGGCAGGAGCTGCCCGGAGCCCCTGGGCATACTCACATGTGGCCTGCTGAGCGCCCCAGGGCACAGACCGCACTGGCAACGCTGAAACACACAACGGGGGACACACTGAGCGATGACACAGGGGGATGTGCCACCTCCCCAGGCTGGGGCACACGCGTGTGCTGCAGCTCCGAGCCAGGCAGTGGGAGAGCTCCATGAGTGAAAGGAATGCATGCCCCTGCAGCCACTTCCCAAGCAGTCCCTACTGTCACCAAACCAGTCCCTTGGGACCAGCCCCAGCCTACCGGCCCCGTAGGGAGGGGTGCAGAGCCCACAGGGTCTCTCCTGCCCCATGGAAGCTATGGGGAGCAGCGTGGAGACAGGCACAAAGGCAGTGGGGGAAAGAGCGAGCAGCCAGAGCAGGCTGAGCCCTTCCACCCCGCTCCCTGCCGGGCAGGGGGCTGCCGGGCATAGCACTGACCCCACTAGCATCGGCATGGGGCTGTGGAGGGGGAAGGACTGAGCGAAGCATCAGCCCAGCTCCCCGAGCGGGGCCCCCTGAGCCCATCAGGACAAGGGGCCCATGGTAACCTGCCACCTCGCGATGGCCCCACGCTCAAGAGCTGAGAAGTCCCCATCATCACCAGCTCTGCCAACCGAGACATCCACGTGGGCTGCTCACTGGCTGACTGGGGGGGGTGGGGGGCTGGCCGGAGACCCCCACCCTGCCCTGAGCAGGGTTACCTTTGGAGAAGGGGGTCCTCTGGGCCTGCAGCCGGATCTTCACCACGTCCAGCGGCGTCACTGAAACAACACCATCCTTTAGCCACGCCGCATTGTGCCAGCCCCCTGGCACCCACCCACTCCCCATGGTCCTCACCGAAGAGGGAGGTGAGGATGGCCCCCGTCCCTGAGGCCAGCATCTGCTGCAGCGGCGTAATGCCCCCGCCGGGGCTCAGTGACGTCTTCTCAGCCATGGCACTGGCCCCCTGCAACACACGGAGGGGGGGATGCTCGAGGCTGGGGGTGCTCCTGCGGGGGGTCCCTGCCCAGGGACGAGCGATGGCTCCCCAAGGAGCTCCCCCCCCACCCCCAGCATCCCCACTCCATCGGTGTGAGCACAGGCGTCCCACCTCCAGCCTTGCTATCGGCATGGCACAGGGCAGGCATGGCCCCCCCTGTAATCATGCTGTCCTGGGGTGGGGGGGACAGGGACCGCTCCTGGGGCCGGCTCACCCCGATAACAACCCCCCTGGCCCCACCGCTGGCAGCGGGCCCAGCCTTGCTGGAGAGGTGGGGACGGTCCAGGCCAGCCTTCCATGTTCTTGGGGAGGGAGGACCGTCCCCTCCCTGCACTTGGAAAATTAAGGGACAGGAAGGAACAAAGTCCAAAGACCAGCCACACCACGGCAGCACCCCCCAGCCTCAGCTGAGAAGGGAGCAGAGCCCAGTGCAGCCATGGAGGGACACCCAAGGGGGGGATCTCCCTCCTCGCACAGGGGGTGCAAGATTGCAACAAGCACCCCAAAAAAGGTTTGCAAGTCCAAAACCTTCTGCATGCCTCCCCCGCCCTGCTGCTGCTCCCCCCGCCAAGGCTTGGCAAAGCTGTGGCCCCCAGGGCCAGCGTCTCTGCCCTCGGGAAGCGGGGGATATCGCATCCTTCCTGCGAGAGGAGGACCTGGAGAAGCGAGCCCAAGCATGCTGTGCACACTCAGGACCAGCTGCTCCCCCTCGCCGCAGCCCGGGGACAGTCCTCATGCTGGGACAGGGCCGGCAGAAAGGCTTCCAGGCTTCATGAACCCACCTTTTTTTTTTTTTTAAAGCCAGGGAATGCAGGAAAAAAACCACCCTTCACCATCTGACTCAGCAATTTGCAAGGTCAGAGCAGTCATAAATCTCTCAATTACAGGCTTCAGACTTGTTAGGTGCCCAAGGCTGCAAGCGGCAACGGGTCTATCCTGGAGTCACACACACCAGCCCCACCGGGAGAGCCGGGTGCTGTTTGCGGGGTGGGCACAGGTCCCATTGTGCCTGTCATGGGACAGCAGCAAGGCGACGCAGCACCCTGGCACGCTCCCCGCAGACCACACAGCCATTGCAAAACCGTGCCATGGGCAGGGCGCTCGCCCCAGCGCCGGATCCTTCCCTCCACATAAACCCTTACGCAAGCAGGGGGAAAATCTCTTGCTCACAGCACTGCAACACCTGAATGGCTTAAAGCTATTTATACATGCCACAACATGGCCCTCTCCCTTGCTGTAAGGGGGGAGCGGAGCACCTCCAGGGCACTGGCAAGGCCTTCCTGGCCGCATCCAAGCTCCCTTCTCAGCTGCAAGCTGCTCCCTTTCCCATCCAGGAAAAAATATAAGTCCCTAAAACCACGACCCAGACCCCACCGCTTGGTCCGGAGCACTGGTGGGTCTGGGTACAGCGCTGTGATGCTTGGTACAAAGAGGGAGGGGGGAAAAAAAAAAAGTAAATATGTATTAAGATGATAAAGGCAAGAAGCTCCAGGGGACATGAGGAGCTCAGCAGCCTGTTCCTGTGCAGGAAGGGCCCAGCTGGGTGTTCGAGCCTGAGCGAGGGAACACTGATGGAAATCCTGCAGGCAGACCCCTCAGGTGCTTCTCAGCACCTGGGCTGCTCCAGCGTAGGGCTGTGAGGCTCTGTGGGGGGGTGTGTCCCACCCCCGCACCATCTCTGGAAGTGCCTGAACAGCACCAGGGGTCTCATCCTGCCTGGGCACACCCCTGCCTAATGCCACCCTGGTTCGGGCAGGACCCGGGCGCTGCCCAAACAGGCAGGGACGGCTGCTAGCGCTTCTGGGGAGGGAGGACTCAACCGTGGGACCCACCGCAGCCACCCCCCCACCTCCGTGGGTGGCCCGGAGGACAAACCGCCCTCCCAGGGAGGGGACAACGACGGGTGCTGCAGGTGATGCACCCAGCCTGGCCCGCTGCAACGGGGAACCCCCCACGGACGTGGGGAAGCCCCCCCC
>NW_010972580.1:2776883-2777121 GCF_000737465.1 Haliaeetus leucocephalus | reverse complement strand
GTCTGCAGCCCCCCTCCAAGGTTTGCACCCCCACCCTCAGGCTCGCAGCCCCCAGCCCAGCGCCGTACTCCCTCCGCCGGGGCTTGCACCCCGTGTCCTGGGGTTTGCACCACCACCACCACCCCCCCTACCGGGGCCCCGTTCCCCCCGCACCCTCCCAGAAAGGCCGAGACCCTGGGGGGAGGGCCCGCGGCCGCCTCCGCCCCCAGCGCGGCCGTACGACCCCCGGTACCGGGGG
>NW_010972580.1:2773402-2776445 GCF_000737465.1 Haliaeetus leucocephalus | reverse complement strand
GCAGAGGAGCGCCTTGCACACTCAGCGTGCTGGCAGAGGGGCGCCTTGCACACTCGTCCTCACCGTGCTGGCAGAGGAGCGCCTTGCACACTCGCCGCGCTGGCAGAGGGGCGCCTTGCACACTCTCCCTCGCCTTGTTGACAGAGGGGCGCCTTGCACACTCGCTGTGCTGGAAGCCTTGGGGCTGTCATGCTCACCATCCCAGGGCCACTGGGGTTTGCACACTCACCACACTGGAGGCGGTGGGGTTTGCACGCTGGCTGTGCCGGAGGCAGGCGGCACTCGGTGTTCCCTGCAGTGCGTGCCGCGGCAGGTCAGGAGATGGGACTCATCCGGGGCCCAACGTGCAGGAGATGCCCCATTACATGCGTGGTGCCGTGCTGCTTCTTCCCAAGGCACTGAGCCAGGCTCTGCGCTGCTCCACTGACTGCTAACGAGGAACAAAGCCCGTTAGTTCCCTCGAAGCCAAAGCTGGCCCAAACACAGCAAGCACTCATCTACCCCTTCCTTTTGCAGCCTCTTGTTTCACCTCTGCTGTCACCCAGGAAAAGGGCTGGATTTTATCCAGCGCTGGAAGCCGAGCCTAGAGGTTAAAGCTAGATCCTCCTCCATACAGCACCGTGGCCAAAGCTGCGGAAGTTTTGGGATTTAACCTAAGCAAGGGCAGCAGCACAGCTGGTGCAGCACAAACCTCACCCCATGAGCAGAGAGGCGGCTTCTCCATGTGCAGCAGCCACAGCTGGGATTGCAGCAAGGATGCTCTGCAGGGCAGGTGTTTCTGCAGCCTGGTCCTACTAGCACCAGAAGTAGTAAAGAGGAATCAGCTCCTCGGAGGCACTGCTGCAGGGATAGTGATGCACCAAGAGCCAGCTCCCACCCCACTCCTCCGTCTGAGATCTGAGGGGGGGAGGTGGGTGGCCAGCTGAGGCCTTTTAACCCAAAACAGGCTGAGAAGGCGGGGGCATTGGGGCCTATATAATGCTGGCTGCAAGTGCCCCCAAGGAGATAGGCTGTGGATTGGTGTGTGCCTTGAGGGGGGGGTTGGGCCCTAAAAGAGGGACATGTGATATGTTAAGAGCTTTTTTTGCTATTTTGCTGTGTGTTACCTAGCTGGAAAATCTTTTAGTTGAAGGGCTATGGGTTGTCTTTTGTATTTGTAGCCTTTCTACCTGAGGGTGGCTTTACTCATGAACAAGTGTGATAAGAGGGTTCTTAAGGCCCTTCTCTGGTCTTAGAAGAAAGATGCAGTTAAAAATGTGCTGTTATGCTTAGAGGTGCACCCCTCAAAATGGGCTGCTATAGAGTCTGATGGTAGCTCATATTTCTATCAACAGGTAAAAATGTTGGCAAATTCTCTGTTACTTCTACCTGCTCCTGTAAGAGTTGTGGCTTAAATTTGGGACTTGCCTTGTCTGGGAGGCTAAAATCCTCTCTCTGCTTAATGTAGTTGCTTAAGTTTGCTCTTTGCACTGTATTGAATGTGCCAGTGTTTCCTGTGGAGAGTCCCAAGTCCTTTTGTGCAAAGATGTGAGTCCTCTGAAGTGGTCTTATTTCTGTTAGCATTTTAATCTAGAGAAGGTGCTTTAAGCTTGCTTGTTCTTAGGCTGATGGGAGAGTAGCAGAGCAGTGCTGAAGGGTGTCCTTGCACCCCATCGATGAAGGTGTTGCCTCATGCTGTAATGTGAGCTGGTAACAGCAGATGGCTCTCAAAGCCCCTCTGAAACCTGGATGGACGCTGCCAAGGAGCACAAGCTCTGGCCTGGCCCCTCACAGCCCCAGCAGGTGACAAGTGGTGGCCGACTGTGGGTGCCTGGGGCAGAAGTGGGA
Organism: Haliaeetus leucocephalus; assembly: GCF_000737465.1. NCBI lineage: Eukaryota > Metazoa > Chordata > Aves > Accipitriformes > Accipitridae > Haliaeetus > Haliaeetus leucocephalus. Next base: position 2,774,618 of record NW_010972580.1, on the reverse strand, counting down.
TGAGATGATAGTGGTGCTCCAGCTGGTGTGTCCTCCTGGTAACCTGCAAGCTAGAGGTTCCTGGTGATCCTGCACTTGTGTGCATGTGATAACTTCACCACAAAACCTGTTAGTGGTACTGCATAATGCAATCCTCTACGTAACTTTAGAGTAGGATTGAATTTTTTGCCCTGACTTAAACTCAAGGATTAGAGACTGCACTGGTGCCTACACCCCTCTCTGCTCCCCCGTGAGTGCCATCCTGTGGCAAGAACAGGAAAGACTTCAAGGACACGCAATCTACAGATGACCACCAGCAGACTCTGCCTGGGCTAAGCAGGAGCAGTCTAGGGCTTCAGAATCTGCAGACACAGTGGTATTTTGTAAGCAGCCTGTTTTGCCCCAAAGCGATGTTCCCTGTCTTGCTGCAGAACCGGCAGAGCTGTGGTGGCTGGTCTCCTCCAGGAACAATGTCCCTTCTGGCTGCTGGCATCTCTGAAGTTTGTCAACAAAGGTGTCAGCTAATGTCAGGAGCAGTGACCAGGCTTCAGCCCTGTGAGCTGCTGCTGGCATCTGGGTAGAGGCTTTAAGCACCCCAGGTTTGTGCTTGAGGGAGAAGAGCTGCTGGGGCTGTTAGCCTGGGTGCACAGATATAAAGGGGATCCCAAACTCCCTGCAAGCACTCGCTGCCCTTCTGTGATACCAGGTCCAAGTGAGTCTTGACTTTGTGATGTGAGGCCAGGAACCTAATAATTCCCACAAGGTCATGTAGGTGAATACATCCTGTAACTCCCTAATGAATCAACTCTGCCTCTTACAGATACACAGGGTTTAAATGATCTGGAAAGCATCTTGTAGTGGGTAAATTAGAAATAGAATAATATTAATTAAAAAAATTATCCTTGGGGTATTGGGTCTTACATATTCTATTTGTAGGTGTTGGGCTCTGCATGACTTCCACACTGCTCAACTGAAAAGAAAAAGGACTAAATCTTTTTCCAGCTGGGCTGGGGGCAAGAGGAAAGTGTATAAGATGGTCTAAGTGTCTCAGTCTCAGGTCTCCACTTGCTAAAGTGATCAGAGGGAATGTGGTGAATTTTTTTTTCCCGTGCTCTGTGCTGCTGAGAGGCGAGGACCTTGCTGGCTAGCTCTTTCTGCTGAGTCACGGCCTGCTCACTGCCTGCGCTGTCCTACCACTGAGGGTGTTTCTGTGGGACTTGCCTGTTGTCAAGTTTTT
>NW_010972580.1:2769481-2773392 GCF_000737465.1 Haliaeetus leucocephalus | reverse complement strand
TCTGATTTACATTTTTGCAATCCTGCTGGCCTCAGCGGGGGTTATAGGGGTGTATCATGCTCCAATTGCCTGTGAAAATGAAATGCAAGTTGACTTCAGTTGGAGAGAACTGTGTCCGAGTTGCAAATATGTGCATTTGGTTTCAACTTGTGGGGAACAGAGCCAGCTGAGCTCTAATCCCCTCTTGAGCTGTGAAGTTACACGCAGAGTCAGAGCTGCTGGTGAAGGTTTGCATGAGTCTTGTTCTGGTCCGCTCAGCGCAGGCCTGGGTAATGCCTGCTGTTACTAACAGCGTACAAGCGTGGCTGGGAAGACTGCTTGTGTAACGCCCAGCTCCCTGCTGTGATCTACATGGAGAGGCTTCAAAGGATGGCGGGCTTCGGAAACCCAGCTGGCTCCCTGTTCCGATGCCATGTCCGCACTAGCGGCCGTGGTCTGGGAAGCAAGTCTGGGGGCTGCGTCTCCCTGGGGCTTCCTTATTTAGGAAGGGCTCATCCTGTGGTCTCTCAGCATGCAATAGCATCTGGAGTTGTTTTGGAAAAATCAATCCTGTCTCCTTGCTGGAAACCATTTTGGAAGGGATTAGCCCATTTCCATTGTTTAGGTGAACTTTAAGGGCCAGGTTGCAAAACAGGCCTGAGTAGTACTGTGATGGAATTAAGCTAGTGCAGAATTTGAGTATTTATTTCAGCTAGGATCATTATGGTTTTGCAAAAGCCATCCTTAATCTGAATTAAGTGACTGAAATGAAGCAGCTTGTGGACAGATGAGGCCCTGGGGATATCAGACTTAAAACCACTATAACCCAGAATTCATAACAATTGTGGTTCTGCAGGTCAATTCCCACTGCAGGTGAGGGCTGAGAAATTGTCCCCTGCCTTCTGCATCACCTGCCAGGGAAAACCTTGATACAGTTGTGAAACAGGTTACAAAACTCACCTGTGAGGAAAATGGGCCTTGTCTTATGGATGAAGAAACAAGTATGGAAGATAAAGGCTTAATGCTTTCCTCCCTAAAGGTTTCCTTTATAATTTGATGTTAAAAGTAGTGTCTTGCTTCCACCTAGCAGCAGTATGGGCCAAAAGAAATGGAGGGGAAGAAAAAGCCTGGACTGAGTTAGAATGGTAGGATAAATTCACAGATCCTTTTTCCTATAAACAAAACCACCCTATGAACATGAAGTGGCCAGAAGAGCTCTGTGCAGTAATTAGAGTCTATATCAGCTGTCAGCCTGCTGTGCGTACAGGTAAGAAATCTGCCTATAGAGTGTTTCTCTGCAGTTCTTGGCCAGTGCAAGATCTGTCGATTGCTGTGAGCTCATTCCATTTGGGGCTCGGAGCACTCAGCTGCACTTTGGGACTTGGACTACTCTAGTAGTTCCTGTTAACATCTTGGTATTGCTGCAGCAGCATCATGCTTCCATCCAGTACAAAACAGTGTGCGCCTGCTGGTGCAGGTAGTGGAGGTGGAGGGCTGCTGTGCCTGAGATGTAGTACAAAATGAGTGTCTTGCTGCACAGTGGGACTTTGCATCAGAGGGATGGATCTGCAGCAAGCCAGAGATGTGTGTGTTAAGATGTAGGGAGTGAGGGCACCTGAAGAAGGGAGGGAGTCTTCTCCCAGTTGCTACCCCTCTGACATGGACATTCAGCCCATGTTTTTGACCCTGCAGGGTGTTGGTAAGGAGAAGCTGGATGTAGATTTGATTGTTTCTTTGCAGTAACCTTGTTTACCAAGAAGATCCATGTACCTCCATGTCTCTAAACACACATGGAATTAAACAGCAAGATGCTGGGACTTTGCTCATTGTGCCTTTTCTAGATAAGACTGCTTATGATACTCTTAGTATTTTATTTTCAAGTACTGTGCCACCAGGCTTCTGTGGCTGTGCCCTGGGCCAGGAGAGGAAGGTGTTCACTTGTGTGATCACAGTCCTGGAGGACTGGCTGTGAGGAATCACTGCTGTTTTTACTTGAGACTGGTAGTACTGTGATCCATCAGTTGATGCATTTAATTCTTGACTAGCCTTTGCCAACAGATCTTCTAAATGGCCAGAATGTGGTAAGAGTGGCTGGGACTGGCTAATGATGCTTCCCAGCCCACGATTTCTTGGATCCGAAAGGGACTTGGTGCCTGGCGAGCCAAGACCTCAGGCAAAATGGAGCTTTGAGATGACTTTAGAAAGCCAGGTGTTAAATGAGGGTGGGGAGTCCATTTTGGTTTTGTCTTTAGATGAAGAAAGAGTCCTGTTAGAGGATGTTCAGCTGATTTGCAGTCAATCTTTGTGTTCCTGGTACATCTGTACTGCCTGTAGGAAGAGCTGCTGTTCCAGAATTGGACTCCAGCTGCTTGCACTGCAAGTTCAAATTCAGTTTGTTCCTCCTTGTCTCACAAGGATGGATCCCCTTGTAGCACTGCAGTATTTATTTTACAATCCCCAAAGCAGTGATATTTTTTTGAGGGAAGCTGTGTCTACCCTAGGAAAATTCTCCAACTAATTTATAGTGGGTACTTTTTAGCCAGTTTAAAAATGGGCAGAAAAGAGCCATTCTCCTGGTTTTAGATGCTTCACCTGTTTCTATTGACCTGAAAAAACCTATCTCATAGTGTTCCATGTTCACAAATCCAGATTTTTTTCCCCTCATGACTGTACTTTGTACTTCTGCAGTTATTGATACTGTAGTAAGACAAGGGCTTTGACTCTCCATAGGCCTTTATTCTAACCAAGATGGACCATTTCCAACCCAGTCTGCTTTCAAAAACCTCTGGTGCTAAAGGCTCCACATCTGTTTCTCTTTTCCCCTGTTGAGCCTTCCCCTTCACAACCTCTGCCAGAAGCCTGTTCTTAGACTGGACACTTGCCCTTGATTTGCACCTCAATGTTTCTCAGGAAAAACTGAAACCTGGAGCCTGTCTGACAGAAGATACCTCCTGCAGTTTCTCCACTAAATCCAATTACCAGGGATAGTAACCCTGTAACACAAGGCAGTAATTCCATTGAGGGATCTCCACTGTGTCCACAACACTCTCAAGCTGAGCCAGAGCATCTCACTACTGTTCCAGATGAAGCAGGAAAGCTGGAGAGGGACCTTTTGGAAGTATGACTTGTTTCTTCAGCTTCTCCCTTCACTTTCCAGTGCTTCAGGCAAGGTTGCGGGCCCTGTGTTGGGTGGTGAGGGAACCCAAATGCTCCCCAATGCCTCAGGGTGATTAACATGTCACCTGTTGACTCCTTCTCACAGGTGTCTGCTGAACCAGATGCTAATTAAAGCTGCCCACCACTGTTCCTCCATGCATGCTGTGGAATCCCAGTGCCTATCCATTGTAAATGTAGCTAGGTGTGTGGATAATGGCCACAGAGCTGCCTGCCTTGTGTAGGAGGAGAAAGCAGCTTTCCCTTTGTTAGTGTGGAGCTTACCAGTGGATGAAATTAAACCTAGGTGGCTGTATGCTGTAGCTCCTGTCAGGGGCTGGTGAAGAAGGTAAGGGCATGCTGTTAGCAGCTAATGAGCCGTTAGTATCTTCATCTCCTTGGATATTGAGGAGAGTGGCTGATGGTGCAGCCGGACCTGAGGTGATGAATCCAGCCCCTGAAGCAGGTGTCTGTGTGGGATGCCTGGCTAAACGCAGGCTGTTCAGAAAACTGGAGCCAGGGCTGGGAGAGGCAGTGTCTCCCATCACCCCTGGGCTGTGACCGGCAATGCCGCCGGTGCGGGGGCACAAAACACCCCGAGCTAGCCCGGGCTCTGCAACCCCTCAGCGCCGAGCACAAAATGGCGCCGGGTGCGGGTGAGAGAGTGACCGGGGGGGGGGGCAGGGGCAGCGCGCGAGCGCCCCCTGCTGGGCGGGGCCGCGCGCGCCCACTTCCCTCAGACAAAAGACCGCGGCGGCCCCTCCCTCGCACCGCGCATG
>NW_010972580.1:2674807-2769418 GCF_000737465.1 Haliaeetus leucocephalus | reverse complement strand
GCCCCCCGGCCCGCCCCGCCCGCGCCGCCGCTGTCACTCGCCGCCCGGCTCCGGTGCGGACTCCCCTGCAGCGGCAGGTAGGGGCACGGCCTCCGGCCGGCGGGGGGGGGGGGGGTGGGGGGGGTGCTGTACGGCCAGATCCCCCTCTCCCCGGTCTATCGGTACTGCTTTTCGCTGTCCCCACGCCGAAAGCGTGAAACGGGGGGGGGGAGAGGAGAAAAAAAAAAATCCAAACCGACTATTTCAGCCCCAAAAAAATCGCCGCGGAGGTGCCGCTTTGCCCAGGGGGCCGCCTCGGCAGCCCGCTCGCTGCAGCAGGGCGAGGGGCGTCCCCTGCGGCAGCGCTGCCGCCCGGCTGCAGGTGCGCGGCGGGGCGGGGTGGCCGGTGGGAAAGGAGGGAGAGGGGGGGCGGATTTTTTTTTTCTCCCCCTTCCCTTTTTTCACCCCCTTTTTTTTTTTTTTTTGCCCCGTTCCCTGGGGCAGGTGGGGCTGGGGGCTGTGCTGGCGGGGCTGCGGCAGGAGGGGCGGGCAGCGCCTTCCCGCCCCGGCGCGGTGCCATCTTCTGCAGCCGCCCTCGGGGAGGGGGGAGGTAGGGAGCAGCTGTAATTAAAAAAAGATAAATTAATCAATAATAGAAAACCATGAGGAAAAGGTGTTTCAGAAAACGGAGCTGTCCACGCCCAGCCTTGAAATTTGGGGGTGGCAAGCGTTATTGAGGTCACGGCGCTCTGGAGTTGCCTTGCTTTGTTGCATCCCCCAAATGCCCCGGCCGAGGGATTCCAATATTTAATGTTAACAGCGAGGCAGCCCAAGGTGGGTTCCTGTGCTGTTAAGCCCTGGGTGTTTTCCAGCCAGGCTGGGGATGCTGGTGCCGATTCCCATGGGTTTGGGGCTGGGGTGGTGCTACTTGGTGTAACTGGTGGTGTCGGTGGTCCCTGGATGTGCCTCGCACCTCACAGGTGTCCCCGTGTAGTGCTGAAATTGCCCCCTTGTCGCTTTCATTAGTCTCTTTCCATGCTGCGTGTTCTTTCTTGTCCTAAAATTGCACCAGGTGGGGCGTGGGGCTGGCCCCCTTTCTGGGGTTTGCTTTTTTTCCTTTAGCTGCTGGGTATTTCTTTGTTTTAAGTCTAACTTCACAGATGTGAAAAGGGAAGTTTTCTTGCCGGGTGTTTCCAGGTGTGCTGCGTGGCACACCTGCCCTCCTGGCTTGGAGCAATTAAACCCATAAGGAGTAGAAACAGCTTACTTCAGGGGAGGGATGGAGATTTCTGCCTGCATCCCTGGCTACAGTGTTAGCGCAAGGGAGGATTCGGTTAGGGAAGATGATTTTTTTTTTTTTTTTAACACCTAGAAATGCAATCCTGTTGTTCCTTTGCAGAGGGCAGCTGCCATCACTTTAAAGGGAGTTTCTCCTTCCATTTGCTGGTGGTACCACCACGCGAGGTGCAGCTCCATTTGCAGCGAGAGGCTGGTCTTGCTTAGAAACGGGCTTGCTGGAACGAGCAGCTGAGATGAGCTAAGCTGTCACTTCAGCAATTTGTATGCAGTGTATTCCTAAGCTGCTCTGCGTTTATCTGTGTGGATCTGGGCAGATGTCTAATGTGTGTCTGAATGAGTGGAACAAAATTCACTACTGAGAATCATTAATTTGTTCTGTTGAGCAATGACTGCCCTCTTATATCTGATGAAGGGTTTTTGCCTTTGCTGCCAATACTCCAGATTTGGAGTGTTTAATGGTTTTCCTTGTGCAGTTCAATTTTTTTTTGCATTTTTTTTTTCTCAAGGTGGTCTGTCAAAACAGGTCTCAGTTGGGTGCTTACAGGCTGCTCTTGAGAGAAGGAAAATTAAAATCTCATTCTCTCTAGAAATGAGAAATAGTCTAACCCAGTTACACTTTGTTCCCTCTTAATATGCAAAATGCTTGGGTTTTTTAAGGATCAAAGCAAGGTGCTGGCTGATTTACCTGTAGTGCGTAGATGTTTTCCAGGCAGATAATTAACACCTGATGAAAGTATTGCATTTTCTCGTTCTTGTTCTAGATAGAGTAATGGTCTTTGGAAGGAGGTATATGGCTGTGCCATCCCCCAGTGTTAGCAGAGGTACCTCTTGCTGCTGAATGCCCTTGGAATTGAAGGGTTGTGTTCAGGGCTTTGGAATTAAGATGCAGGTGGGGTTTGGTTTTTGAGACTTGGCTCTTGTGCTCTGGGGAAATGGGATGCCTCTTCCACAGGTTGGTTGCTTGGGTCTCCATCCTCCATAAGGCTTGATTGTAGCATGAGAGGGTCTTAGGACAGTTGAGTCTTGAACACACAGAGCTTAAAATGAAACACCTGGTGAACTCTGGTTTAAAAGGTTATTAGGCCATTAGTGTGTGCATGGAGGTGTCCAGTGCTGTGGGTCTGTCTTCATCTTGCACAGCAAGATGGCCAGAGGTTGACCCTTGAGAAACTTAAACTAAACCAGCTCTGCCTGTTTTAATGAGTGAAAGCGTGAAGCATGGTTGTCATCGTTTGAAGCCTTTAAACGAAGACTCTGTTTCTCTCTAAAAGAGGACCATTTGTTCAGCCCTGCTCTGGAACAGCTTGCTGCTGATCTGCAGCTTTCAGGTGAACTTGTTGCAAAGGTCCCATCTGACATGAACATGAGACACATCAAGATGTTGTGGTCTCTGCCTGGGAGAACAAGGCTGTTAGCTACTCTGGAAGGGGCAGGTGGCATCACAGATAAGATGTGGACAATTATCCTTCATCAGCTGGGATTAGCTGAGATGAGGACAGAAGTGACAGGACCTCTGTGTGCCCTGTGGGGAGTTCCCGTGGAGAGGAGATGGGTCCACTCCCTTCAGGTGACAAGTGCAATAGTATGTGTTTTGTGTGTGTCCCTCCCTCATTACTCGCCCTTTTCAAGTACTGTGTTAAGTATTTACAGGTCAGGCTTCTCATGTAGTCTTCCTCACCCTGTGTCAGTTCTGCTGGGTTGCCTGCCCTCTGCTTCCAGCCTTTCTTCCCAAGGCATTTCGTTCAAACTGTCCCATTCCCTCTGTGCTTAATAAACTACAGTTTCAGCAGGGCTCAGCTGGACCAAGTAAACATATTTATCAGTCCTGAACAAGGAGTGCTGCAGCTTTCTCATTTCCTTCCTGAAAGCCATGGGGAAGCCTGCTCCCCTGGCCAGGAGAGTAGTCCTCATAGGATAAAAACAAGGGAGATGTGACACTGCAACTGCTCTTTCCACGTTGAGACTGAGCCTGGTGTATCTAGTCAGGGACACTTGTAGCATGCCAGTAAGGTGGACATCTTAATCTTCTGCCTTTCGTGTTTCCCTGCTTCATTTTGAAGACTTGTGTTCTTCATTGCATGCTTGTCCACCTATGTTGCATCATTGTCTTTTTTCAGTGTTTTGCCAGCCGTGGGATTTGGAAGTGTTCGGGTACCACCTTGCTCCTTACGGATTTGCTGGGGCTTAGCTGAGCGGTTCTTACTGGGTAGTAGCAGGGAGTAGAGCAAATTGCTCCTTGATGATGTTTATATTCTCATTTGGAAGTTGGTCTTTGCAGCATCATGGGCCTGTTAGAAATGGCTGGGGAAAGCCACGTTGAAAATGCTTTTGAAATGGTCTCTCTGCCATTTCTTCTGAAAGTCTATGTTATCAGGATGGGAGTAACAAATTGTCCTGACGCTTACCGCAGCACAACTGTAACCGCTTTGCCTGTTGGCATCTGTGTGTGCCTGTACGGGCATTTGGCATTGCTGTTTGAGATGCTGGTGCTGGGGTGTGTCCACGTCCAGACTTCCAGACAAATCCCTTTTGGTTTGCAAAGCGTTGAAAATTGGATCATGAAGCAGTGTCTGAGGGGAAATGCTGAGGGTGGCCATTCCCTTTTTTCCCCAATAGGAATGTTATTCAAAAGCTGGAAGAATGCTGTAGATTTCAGTTTGTCTTGAGCAGAATAAGCTTATTTTGCCAGCCCAGCGTGCTGATGAGGCTTGGTTGTTGTCTCTGCATCTTTTGAGGGAGTGCTGCTAATTTAGCTGTAGCAATGCTCCGGCACTTGATGAATTAGTCAAGAAAGAATCAGGGCGCTGGCTTCTACCCAGCACCCAGTATTGTCCAGTTTGCTTAACCTGCTGGTTGATGAGGTCAGTTGGCTAGTAGGTTGGCTTATTGCTTCCTAGGCTGTGTGCTGGCTGTATGTAGGTGTGGGGCTGGACTGTGAGAGTTGGAAGCTCGTGGTGAAGTGCGCTGGACTTGTGGCAGACTGATGGGTCCTTTGGGTGATGCTGAGAGGGTGTGTGGCATGTCAGGGCTGTCTCTGGAGCTGCTGGAACATGGCACAGGTTTAGGAGGGTCATGGCTCTGCACGCAGGTAAAGCAACCAGCCCCTGAACAACAGGGTCATGTGTTGTGCTTTCTGGGTATATGGCTTGCTCTAAGGTCTGCAGATCTGTGTAGTCTGTGAAAAAGCACTGTGAGCCCTTTCTTGTAAAAGCAAAATGGACCTCTCTAGTTGTATTAGAGCAGCTGAGACTTAAACAAAATCAGAGATGATTGTTTCCCTTGTGTGCCTGCCCTGTGGCCAGGTGGAAGGGGAACCCCAGACTCAGCATCTTGGTTATTCCCAGCCTCTGTTCAGAGAAGCATCAGCTGATGTCTTGGGGAGAAGGACAGCGGCTCTCAGGGGATCTCTCACTAGTACTGCAGTTACATGGGAGCTGGGCTGGCTTTCTAGGTTTTTCTGCCCATCCAGTGTAATCTCTGCTTTCTACCTCAGGAGCTTTGCTTGCTTAACTGTGGTGTTTAGACTCCAGAGGTGGGCTGGTACAGTGTCTGGGGCTCACCCCAAGGGCATGTCCTTGCAGCTGGCAGTGCTTATCAATAAAGGAGGCAGTGCTGCAATGCCTGGGTTGCCAGCAGGGCTCTGCCTACCTGTGGAGGGTAAGAAAAGAAAGGAGGTAATTGCAGAAGTAACTTGAGCTGGCTTTCTAGTCCTTGCAGAGCAGTACAGAGATGTTCCCACTTATCTCCAACCAGTTCTGGGGAGAAAATGAAGGTCAGTGATCCTGGGCACAGGTCAGCAGGCTGTTTGGTGGCAGGTAGCCCTGCCAAAACCTTGTAGAGCACCAGGCTGGCTCAGCCTTGCCCGAGGTGCAGCCCTCAGTTTGGATCACTGCTCCTTCACAGAGATGCACAAGTGGTGGAGCGTCTGCTCTGTGCAGCATTGCTCCCGCCTGGCTTTTTAGCATGAACAGCCCTCAATCCCAAGCTGTCTTTGCAGATCACCCCCAGATGTGGTGGATATAGCAGAGAATTCTGGCCCTTCAGGTTATCCCTTGTGTGGTTTTTAAGGTGGGCACAGCTCTGCTGTGCGAGACTGTGAATAAATCGCTGAATCTCTTCTTGAAGTAGGATGGATCTCCTCCATCTGCGAGTTGAAGCTTTGTTTCGCACTGAAATCTGCCGGTTGTAGGCTGTTTCTTAAAGTGCCTGTGGAAAGCATATGCAGTTTACACTAGAGTCTGGAGGAGATGTATTTGTGCCTTTAGACTTGAGTGGATTTTCTTTGCAAGTCTAATGAGCCCTTCATGCTTCTCAGAAATCAATCCACTGATCTTTCTCTTTCCCTTCCATGCAGTTTGATTAGTAAAAGCAGTCATTATGTGTGGTGTGGCTCCCGTTTTCAGTGTCTTTTCTTTAAATATCCAAGGAAAGGGAGCACCAGGGGATACCTTCTGTTAAGCTAAAAGGATTATCACCACAGTTGGGCTAATTATTTCCATCTTTGCAGCCTCCCCACTGTACCTGCCCTGACCTCTCTTCCTAGAGCAGATCCGGTATCACTGTCTGTCCATCTTTGCCTCTATGCCCTCCCTTGGTATTCTTCTTGAATTGCTTCAGAGTGGTTGGTGGGATTGCACCATTAGTGCCCTGGGAAGGCACGTGGGTTTGCCTCTCAGCTGTCCTGTTAGGCTGGTCAGTGTGTGTGTTGCTCTAAATGAGCTGTGGCTTGGGTGTCAGTGATGATGCTGTAAGGCACATGGGAAGGATGAAGGCTGGGGGGTTATTTTGGGATGAGGTGCAGTCTTAGGGGACATACTATACAAATCCATAGGAAGAAGGCCCGTATTAAACTCTGCTGTTCATGGAGGAACTTCAGCACTTACAAGAGAGGTGATGAAACCACTTGTGTTCATTGTTTTGAATAGTGTGTGTGTGACTTTGAATGCCATGTGCTACAGAGTTGCAGGGCTTTCTGCCACTTGTCAGTATTTCACTTCATGGCTCCCCATCAGCTCCTGTCCCAGGCTGTCTGCCTGGAAGTGCCTGATGTAATTTCAGATGGATTTCATCAGTGTGTCAAGTCACTTGCTGCAGAATGAAATTCCTGGAGGTGTTTGTAAATGGCTCAAAAAATCTAAAGAAGCCTCTCCCATGATCCTTGAACATGTCCAGCTCAGTAATGTGTATGTTTGTGCTGGCCTGGAGATCTGTCTTTGGAAGAAATCAACTGTCTTCCATACATTGGAAAGAAGTGTTTGCTGGGATGTCCTTTTGAAGTTGAAATTGGAGAAGTAGGGGAGTGTTCAGAGTGGTGAAATTCTTCCCTGCCTAAGAAACATTTAATCTTCTGTTTGATCAAAGCTTGACTTAGATCCTGGGTGTGTTGGCTTGGTCTTACCATGAAAGGAGTGTGTGCGTCTTGCTCACAAGCAGCTCTGCTCCTTCTTTCTCTCAAATGTCCTTTCATGTGAGCTTTCTGGTGCAGGGAACATGTCTGGCCAGCTGTGCACATTCTCAGTTGAGTTGAGGGCAGGGCAGGTGTGTCAAAGTCAAGATGAGAGGCAAAGTGATGGGCAGGCAATGTTTTTCTTGGCTGGCTGCTGTGGCTTCACATATCCAGGTAGCAGAGTGAGTCTTTGGCAGAGGGTGAAGGGCGTTACTCCCCAGTGGTGGGTGGTGGGTGCAGGGACCACATGAGCTCTCATCAGGCTGAGATGCAGCAAGATGTGAGCGGAAGGGGGACAAAAAGGAGGCCAAAGAGATGGAGTAAAGCTGGCTGAGGGAATATGTGCATACTGTCTTCTCCCTAGGTCGCTGTCCCAGGAAGGGTCTGTTGGCCCTTGGTGACTGGAGGCACAGTAGTGGGAGGAGTGCGGGAGCAGCAGGAGGCTTCGGAGTGGTGATAAGCAGCATGTCTGCATGATAGTGTCAGAAATATTTGTCCAGGCTGAAAATCTGCTAGCACTGGGCTTATAGGTGACAAAATGTTCCTGTCCTGGTTTGCAGTGTTCAAGGTGAGAGTGTTCATTGAGTGGTTAGTTTGAGGACACAGTGATGACAGAAGGTGTGCCAGAAAGAGACTTTCCCAAGAGAAGGGGTAATCCAGTGGGATGAGCTTCCCAGAGTTTGGTTTGTAGCTCTAGCCTTTTGTGAACTCTCAGGGTTATGTGTCAGTGCAGGCTGGCAAGGGGAGCCTCTGTATGAAGATGCAACTCTTATCTGAAAGCACACTTCACTTTGGTTAGAAGAAACCTAAGATTTGTAAACGTGGCTCATGTTCCTTTCCTAATGCTGACCCACCTCATACAAAATGCTGACTAGCTCCATGCAGGTGCTATTTTATTACTCTCCCACTGCAGATCCTGGATGTGATGGGGTAAGAGTTGCTGGGACTGAATTACTTTTGTGGTTTAAGGTGAGACCTGTGATGAAGCTGGCTTATATGGTTGTGTTACAAAAGTAGAGCTTCATGTGCTCTCTGCCGGTAGCTGTAGCTTGTGGTGTCAGACATCAGCTGTTAGTAAGCACAAAGCTGGGATTTAATCTGAAGTCAGTATTGCCTTTTGTGGTTCATTTTCAGCTCCCACTTATTTTGAATTCGAGGGCAGACTTTACCCTAAGCAAATTCTTCCCTCTGAAGTTACTTCTCTGTATGTGGTTTTACCTACTGCCTCGTCAGCATGACAAATGATGCTGCCCTGGAGCTAGCTGGAGGGGTTTGTAGAAGTAGCTTTTAACAATGGGCATCTCCAAATTGGACAGAAAACTACATGCTTTTCCCTTGGCATCTTCTGGTGTAATAATGGAGAGCCTGGCAGGCATATGTAAGCAGAAGTAATAAATGTTGCTGTTGGCTACAAAAAGGAAAGCAGGTAAAAAGTCTTATCTACAGATCTACTGCTCAGGCTGTGGTGTTGCTTGTAGTCACTGCCCATCAGTAAGCAAGAGAACAGATTCAGAAAGGATGGGACTAAAATGAGGGTATTGGACTTATCCTGTGACAAAGGGAGAGACTCTGAGGCTTGTGAAGAGGAGACGTGCAGGGGTTGTGGTGGTGGGTAGCTGACCTGAAAAGGGCAACTGTGAGCTGGAGAAAGAAGTCTACCACGATGCTCCCAGGTTTTGTTCTCATCCTGAGCAGTGTGTGCATCTTGGGCACCTGCCAAATCCAAGCACCATGTGCACACGTAGGCGTGCTGTCCTGTCTCCTTTTCTTTCTCATCAATCTTTCCTGTTCCTTACCTCTTTCCCTTCCATTTTAAATCTTGCCCAGCAGACCCAGATCCATGTTGTTCTGTGGTGGTCCTGGGAGCTTCTTCGCTGAGGCAGCCGGTGCTTGCCTGGCCCTTTCCTTAGGTAAGAGCTGAGCAACTGGACTTGCTGAGAACAAGATGGGGGCCCAGCTCCCTGCAGGCTGTACTGGGCTCCCAGCATCAGGAATCTCTCATCTGCAGCACTGCTGAGGTGTCATCACTGCATCCTTATTTTATGGTTTTGTAGCCTACTTTGCATGAGTTTTGCCTTTCCCCTGTTCTAGTGTTAGCCGAATTACCTTGCCAGCTCCTCCCTTCCCCCAGGTTTCTCCAGGTGATAGGGGAAGAAAGTCATGAATACTGTTTAATGTGAAGGCACTTATTAATGCTTACTCTCTCAAATATGTCACTGCTTTTATTGTGTCTAATAATAGGGTTTATTGTCATGGCTGTCTTGAGGTCCATGCTCAGCTCCAAAGTGTGTTTCATCACTGCTGCTCATTTACTCCCCTTATGGAGGGGTTTTTGACTCCATGGGTTTGTTTGCTCTATCAACATCCAAGAGCCTCTTGGCGCTTAAGTTCTTAAATGGAAGAATCCTGTACTGTGGTTGCAGCAGTTTTTGTGTGCGGGTGAAAAGCACCTTACCAATGCTCGTGGCAAAATAGTTTGAAATGGCCTGGGTGAAATACTAGACAGTCCTCATTAGCAAGAAGGAGCTGGGCATACCTGGGTGATGCTGAAGGGAGATCAGTTGTGTAAAATGAGTTTTGGCACTGCGTAAGGATTGCTAGGCACTAAAGTCGTGTAGTCTGTGGAGAGAGAAATGCCCTGAATGCTTCTCCTCTGTGAAAATGGGCAGTTCTGTAAGATTGGTAAAGCTGTTGGGCTCCGGTGAGGCAGCAGCAAAGCAAACCCCATCTCAGTGTGAGAACAGAAGCCAGCATCTCCCACCTGCAGTAGACTGTTCTCTGCCTCCCTCGATGAGGAGTGACAAAGTGTTGTGGCTCTAGGTGTGGTCAGAGCCTCTTCAAATAGTCTGTCTCTATTCGTGCACTGCAATAAAAAGAAGCACTACTGAAATACAGGCAACCCTGTTTATTCCAGCCTTTGTATTAGTGATGTAGGGAGAGCCTGTGACCTTAGTGGACATGAATGGATCCCTTGTAACCTGAGACCAGGAGCAATATTATTTTAAGCAAGAAGTAAGGCTCTGAAGCAGGCTGTCCTTTTATACATATCATACATGTGACAGCAGAGCTGCATTTAGAGCTGAAAGAGGATAAAATCCTTGAGAAGACTGATTGCGTCTCATTTATTTTTAACAAATGTACTGGGGAAGATTGAGCCTGGATTCCTAGACTTGGGGCAGTCTTAAATTTGGACAATTTCCACTCTACATGCCTGTGGAAAGGAAGATGGGCACCAACTGGGCTTCCAGCTAATTCCTGGGTAAGATGAAACACATGGATTCTGATTTTTTTTATTTTTTTTTTTTTAAAGCTTGCTCCTCCTTTAGCCTTTGGGTTAGGAGGAGAAATAATGGTTTTACAATCTTTGGCTGAATTTATGGTCTGGGTTCCCATGTGGATTGTCACTATTCATGCTGCCTGCATCTGCTTTTGTTGCAAATCTGCTCATCGGCTCGATAAAACTAGAATCAAGGCAAGACAGATTGCTACCTAATTGTCATCCTGAGTGGCCCAAACTGGGTGAAGACCAGCTGGGGAGAGACATCCGAGTGCTCAGTAGGGATGTGTTTTGTGTATAAAGGATTTTATTTGCTGTTCATCCTTACTTGAAAATCCTTGTTTGTCTTGTGCCTCAGCATGGTTAAAACTGTGCTCCCTCATCATGAAAAATAAAGGTACAAATGCAGCTTCTATTGCGTTTTTATTGTTTTAGAAGCAAGAGCTCTGGTTCTCAAATTCTCTTTAACTTGTGCTGGGTATCAGGAGACACTACCATCGCCCACCGCGCCTCTCACTTGCTGTTTGTGGCGTAATGTATGAAACTCAGAGCTAAAACAGGCACCAGCACCCTTGGCTGAATGGCAGCAGCCCGTGAGCCGTCTGATCAGCTGCTCCCTGTGACTGAGGCCGCAACTTTCCTGTACTCAGTGAGGTGTGAACCCGTTGGGGTGCCCACCCATTTCCCTATAACTCACTGGCTTGGTTGGCATGTTCCAGTCCCTGCCCTCTCTGTCAAGAGTTGAATGATGCACTCATCCCTAGGCTGTGCTCTCCTGCTGATGTGTTTTATTTTGTTTTTTATTTATTCCTTGAGCTCTTCCAGATTAGTTTTTTTTCCTGCATTTATCTTCTTACTGCCCCTTCTGATACAGATTTAATAAAAAAATGCTGCTTTTAGTTTTTAATAAATACTGTTGTGAACATTTTGAGGAAACAGCGTTTTTTCTGCTGTTACGCAGTAACATGACGAGAGATGTAAGTGTAGCAGAAATGATTGATGAATGTCCTATTGTTTGTGTCTTTTGGCCTTAAAAAAAGACGTTCAGGAAGCATGCTCTGACTTTTGACCTCATCTGAAATGTCTCTTAGTCATGAAAAGAAAAAATAATGCAGAAAAGCTAGACAGAAGCTAAAATCGCCTTCTCCAAGCCCTGTCTTGTTGCATAGTGAGCGCTGGGATGAGGAAAAGTCCTGCTAAAGCCCTGAAAGCTTGCAAGATCTGTCATGTTTGTTTCTTTCTAGGGTAAGAAACCAGTGTGTCAAGAATGCATGACTCTTTCCTTCCCCTGTATTTATAGAGAGACTGTCCTGATAAGACATCCTGCTGTGTTCCAGGGCTGTCAGTCATCTTTGGGATGCTGGAACTGGACACTATGGGGCCAAAGGGTATTTGGTGCCCAGTTTGGGTATCAAGTGGCTAAAAGTAACGGCTTGGTGAGATAAGCACTGTGGACAAACTGTGCAGTGATGGTTTGTCACAGGTGTAGAGACCTGTGTTCCTACTGCAGTGGTAAGCTGTGGTTTTTCAGGCAAGCTGGTAATGCCTGGTCCTGCACGTGTGTGTCCGAGATGCTTACCCTGGGCTTCTCGCCACTGCTGAGGGCAGTGAGCATCACTGCTTAACCCAACTGCCTGCACACCCTGTCTGTTCCCTCCCTGTTCCTTGTGGCAGCAGTCGAAGTCTCTGCTGTGGCACACTGGAGACCACTTCTGTGTTGCCTATCTTTGCAGCTAGGAGCTCTGCAGACTTGGATCCTGTAGAAGTAAAATAGTGCTCCCTGGGAAAAACTCACCTGACTTGGCTTCTTCCCTGGGACAGGCTTTCTGCTGCTGCAAGAGCGATGCCAGCCACGGTGGCGTGGCAGTATGGTAGCTGGAGCAGATGGTGCTGTTGTCATCGTTTTGATTTCGATCCATGTGTTGAAACAGCTCAAAATAACTTAAGAAATGAAGGCCCAATCTGAGAAGATGCCTTGAATGCTTTCCTTGCCCTGAGAAAATCTCCTGCAGTATTAATGTCCACAGCACTTTCCTGGTTCTGTCATATCCACTCTCACTAGGATCACTCACATTTGTAGGCTAGAGCTGTGGCATGAAGAATCTTTTATATTTAATATCTTCATTGCTATGGCAGCATTGAATATTCACAGAACTTCTGTCAGGATGCAGCAAATGTTGTCAGCACTATGAAATCAAAGAAAGAGGAGCAGCTGAGATCAAAGTAAGCAATAAATACATACCTTGTGTCTTGACAGCATCTTTTTCAAGCTGGAGGCAAAACCTGGAGGGCTCAAGGTGCAGCTGGATAGTGGCTGGTGCTGGCCTCCCACGCTTTCCGCCTCTGCTACGCCGGTGCTCCAAAGCTGGGGTGAGATGACCCATAGCACTACTGCAACACACAACTTCTGCTTGTGAGGGCTTCAGTTTCTGCTGGTTTAGTACCTTGAACCACCTCCCAGTGGGGTGTTGGAGCAGTGCTGGTAGTGTAAGGAATAAGGACCAAGCAGTGTGATCTGAGGCTGGCTTGTGGAATTGCAGCCTGGCTTTGCCCAGTTTTGAGGTAGGGGCCTCGCTCTTTGGATCTTTCCACAATCAAAACATTGCTGCTCTGACGGCAAGGTATCTACTTTTTTTACCACGTATTTTGGGCCCTTCCTGTGGTGCTGCACCACATGTACACATGTTACTGGCTTGGTTAAGGTGGAAGGTGATACAAAGTACCCAAATCTTCAAGTCCATTTGCAGGTGTAAGTGAAGTTTTCTTCTCATAAAATTCTCTTAATTTATGAGGCTTCTGGTTGCACATCGATCTTCTCAGTGTCAGCATCATTTGAGCCTAGCATCAAACACAGCATCATCATCTGCATTTGTGCATAGAGAGGTAGGGGAAGGAAACTGGTGTGCAGCCGGCTCACGGCTTGCACTGAGGCCAGCTGGCTAGAGCAGCTCCTGGAGAATGTAGGATGTGGCCCTTCCCAGCACAGGAAGGCTTAATCCTGCTTGTTTGTCCCTGGGGGCCCTGGCTCTGTGCACCGCAGCAAAGGTGGCTGTTTTCTCCTGCAGCAAAGAAAGAAAAGATTCGTGGGGCTGGCAGGAAGGCAGCAGAGTACTGCAAGGGGTTTCTTTCCTTGCAGTGGACTCTGCAATTTTTGCACTTAAGTGCAGAATTTAACTTAAACTTCAATGCAGAGTGTGCTGATGGTGTGTGCGCTCTGCAGATGGCTCAGGGCTTGTATTTGATCCCATGTTTACACCAGGTTTCAGACATTTCTATAGCCTGTGGCTCTGGTGCACCAAATGGATGCTGTTGTGCGTGTGCCACTACAAAAGCCTGCGGAGAAAGGAAATTAGCAGAGCTTTGGTTCTTGCACTGGCAGTCGTCTCTGCTGGGTCCTACAGCACACTGCTGTGCTGCAAAGCAGTAGGTTGTAAAATGGAGACGGTGCTGGAGAGCTCACGTGCAGATGAACAGCAAAGCTGCATTCAAGGAATCGCTGTTCACTAACCTGCTAGAAATACCTTCATCTGGCACTTCGGTTGATCATGTTGCACACCTACTAGGTGGAGCGAGTGCCTGTCCGAGAGCCCAGCCCCACACCGTCTCATCAGCCAGCATGGGTATATTCACCCTCCTGTTTGAGGGTGTTTGGTGTCTAGCTGGCTAATAGAGAGTTTTGGGGTATTTCTCAGCTCTTTGATTAACTGAATTGCATTTCAGGAGGTCGGTCTGGGAACCTAAGAAGGGTGTGACACTGCTCAGTGTCCTCCCAAATTGGCTGTGTTCAGGGAAATGGGGGTGGTCCTTTATCTATCAGCCTTTCCCTGCCCTGGGATGTGTTGTGGTACCCACTGGAGCATGAAATAAGTCCTGTCAGTTTGTTTCTGACCTCATATTAATGAAGAAAATTGTGATAACCATGAGAAACTGCTGGCCACACTAATAGTCCTGCTTGTGGTATATTGCAAGCGTCCACAGACCAGATGAGCCCTGCCAGGTTCCTTTTCCCACTGACTGCTGTGTGAAAGGGACCTTCCTTTACTGCTTATCATGGGAACATCCTTTATAACTGTTTGACGTGAGTGACAGAGGGGAGTGCAGCAGCCATCAGTTAGTGGGGATGGATGTCTGTTTTTCTTTCTTCAGGCAGTGCAACCTCTCAGGAAAGCAATTTCTTCCTCCTCATGGTGTAACTTGCCAGCCAAGGTAAAGGAGACTTTTGATGGGGCAGAACGCTGTCGTGCTGTCAACTGTCCTAATTCATTAAGACTCCAGTGGCATTTTTGGGAACTTTTCTTTCCTCTTTCCCTCTTCCCATCCAGGCACACATAAACATTACTTTTCTGCTATTGCTGGAAGGTAACATGCTAAGAACACATTGACTTGTGTTTCCTTCCCTGATGGATTCTTTTCTGTGGCAGCGGGCAGGCTGGGGGAGCAGCTCCTCCCAGCAACCGGTGAGACTGGCCGAGGACTTTGCCATACTGCCATGCATAGCTGTTCAGCCGCATCTCAGCATGCAGCCCAGCCCTTGAAAGGCAGTGCAGGGGAAATATTAGGCTTCCACCATTTTCTGTTAAGTGAATAATGACTGGTACAAGCCTGAATGCTGGTGAGCCCGCCTTAAAACCCGCAGCAGCAGGGAAGATGCTCTGATTTTCAGCAGGTTGGGCTGAACCTGGGATGGGAAGAGTCAAAGAGAATTAGCTGGTAAATAAGATCTCCTGCCTTCTCTTTGATCCGCTCTACATGTTCAACTGCTTAAAGGCTTCCCAAGCAAGCAGGATTTTGGGGGAGGAAGAATTTATCCTCCCAGAGACCATCTCATAGCTCTGTGAAATGCATGACTGCAAGATACTCTAGCAGGGGGCTGGGAAGAAATCCGAAGGTAGCCTAGTAAATCCCTGCCAAAGAGGCTTCTCTTACTTCTATTCTCAAAGAGCCTGCTGAACAGACAGGGCAAGCTTTAAAACTACTGTTGCTTCCTTTTTTGCTGCCGTGTAAGCCACTCTGATCAGAGCTTTAATCTAGCTAAAGTTAGTGGACTTAGAGACAGCCTGATCTTTGCATCATAGCATGGAATGAGAAGGGTGATCCAGAGGGCTGACACCTCCCTGGGCAGCGGTCGCCCTTGAATGCCCTCATGTAAGCTCACAGAGAAAGCTGGGGCGGGGGGCCTGCTGTAGCAGTGTTGCAAAAGGTTGGTTTTGATTTGGTCAGATAAGCTAGACAAAAAGTGAAAAAGAAAGGTAAGAAGGGGTAAAAGATCGAGGAAGGAAGATACTAATAGGAGTAGTAGATGCTGCAGGTTGACACAGAGGTGCTTGGGTTTTGGATGAGGTGAAAAGTGGAGCCTTGCTGCCTTTATGTTCCCGTAGCTCTGGTTTCTCTACTGCAGTGCTGCTCCAGAGAGTCCTACCTGAAGGGCAGCAGTGCACCTGGGAGCATGCATGTTATGGTGTCTGTGAGAGCCTGGCTTCCACTCTGGTTTTTCCCCAGCCTCCTCCATGACAAGCCTTTTCACCTCTATCCCCCTTGCAGGGAAGATGGGAATAATGATGTCTTTGGTAAACCGCCTTGTGCTTCTGTCATTAGCAATTGATGCAAGATTTAGGGTTAATATTCCTACGCTGCAAAACACTTGTGTATGTTCCCTCGAGCAATTCCCAGCATATTCCTGTTCCTTGAAGAGGCCACATTTGTGGTGCCCTTTTACTTGGGCAGAGAAGAGACATGGAGATAAAACCATTTCCCATCTCCTGAGTCCAGCTACTCTTGCAGCTCAGGCTGTGAGCTGGAGTTGTGTGCCTGGATAATCTGGTCTCCTAATTGCCACCCTGCTTGGAGGCAGCTGCTGAACTGGGCCTAAGCTGATTTGGGATGGCAAATTCTGTTAGTTTAATTCTCAGCAACACTGAGGAACTTGTCAGCACGTGAGTATCCCTTGGCTTTTCTCTAGCCACGAGTGTGCCCTGGAGACCTTTGCCAGCTGGTAACCCCAGCATTTACCTTGCAGAGCTCTTGGCTGTGGAGAGGTTAGATTTTTAAGAGCTATTTACTGACAGTTGCCTGAGCTCTTGTGTCTTTGAACCCTGCTTTTCTATTCCCTTTTGATGCTGTTTGTACAGAATCATGGCATCTCACTGGTTGGGGCTTCCTTGCCCTGTTACCACCCTCACCTTTCCCCAGCTCCTTCCCAGACTTGGTAATATGTCATTAGCTGGTGTGGGAGTTGTTTATTGCCTGGTCTCAGTAACCTTCAGGTCCCAAATGGGTATGCATGAAGCCAGCGTGACCACCCTTGCTGTGACGAGGCTCCTGTACCTCAAAGCTGTTCTGCTGTGAACCCAAACCCATCTCATGTCTGCATGGGAGGTGTCCAGCCCCCAGAGAAAGGTGTCAAAAGTTCCAGGCCCCCAAGGAGTCACTTAAACTATAATATGGAAAAAATGTGGAAAAAACAAAGAAGAAAGATGCATTTTTGAGACCGTTTCTTTTGCAACTCCCTCCTATTGTTCTAAGAGGTGTTCGTCTGTCTGTGAACCTGAAGGAAGTTTTTCTAGCCTCTTGACTAGATAACTTGAAACTGCATGTAATTTCTCAGCTCACTGCATATTAGGCAGTGCTTGTGATTAATGAGATCACTGTCCATATTCCTTCCTCTGTCAGCTTCTCGGAAAAACAGTACTTGGAGAAGTACACAAAGGAGATGAAAAGAAAGTTGCTTATGAATTATGAACAGCCTTTCTGGCTGATGTTATTTCATGGGGCTGTCACTCCATTTTAATTAAGTAATTCAGATGGAATGATGCTTTTTTTAAAACCCTGTTTGTGTTTGATCACCTTTCAGAGGTAACACTTAGATAGCTCATGTTTGTTGAATTTTCATTTTCAAGTAACAAGAGTGGGTGCTTACTAACCTTACTGATTAAATAATGGAGAAGGAAGACACTGCTGTGGTTGAGCACAAGACACAATAGCCAAGAGGCTTTACTCTGCCTGTATCTGGAAATTAGCTGGGTGATTGCTTGGACATTTTGTGGCTGGTGTGAAAGATGGAGCTGCTTGGTTGGACCTAGTGATGAGTACAAGTGTGCGCACATCTAGCCAGGTTCTCTCAAAGCATTGCACTCACCTTCTGCTGAAATTTCTCATTCCTCTGTTTTCTTACCAATGTGTGGCTAGTAACCCCCGCACCCAGCTGCAAACAGATCTGCCAACGCCTAGTTTATTTTGGGATTTGTGCGTATGTAAATTGAGCCATTAGTTCCCAGACTCGTGATCCCTGGAGCTGTGCAGTTTGAATTGCTGCAGGTTGAGACTCTACCTCTTCCTATGTGATTGGGGATAATCCCGCGGCTGTTCAGGAACGGCGGCTGTTGGATGGTGTCCTGGTGATCCTTGGGCTGCGGTTGTAGCCCTGTGTGTTGCTGGGCCCACGGGTGAGTGGGGTGCAGCTGCTGACCCACTTTCCTTGGATGGGCATCGTGGGAGCACTCATCTCCTGGCACCAGAAGGGTTGCAGGGATGCATTTTCGTGCTCCTTTGTGACAGTGCTAATGATGTCGTCTGGCACAGATTACGCAAGGCTGAGCACCACCGAAGCACAGCTGTGTGGTCCCTGGCATCTGCTTTCTTCCCCCTCCGCCACTGGGCCACTCTCAATAGGGTATGTTGTTTTCAGCCCTGGTTTTATTTACCTTTCATTGCGGAGAAACCCTTTGCCAAGGGATTAAGACTTTGGGCTGGCTGAATTAATTTGGGATCTAAATCTTCCCAGGCAGAGAGTGCTGGAGGCTTTGTGCGTGTTTTGCTGGTGGTTAGCCTGAACGGCAGCAGAATGAGGGCTCTGCTGTGTCTTTGTGCTGGTAGTGATGTGTCCTGACTGCGCTCCAGAAAGATGTCTGGGGTGCCTGTTTGCTGGCTGTACAGGAATTGCTGCTGCAGACTGGGCATGGGGTTGTGTAGTGCCATGTGGCCTCATGGTCTGCAGCACAGAGGGTTCACCAGGCAGGCAAAACATGCTGCTTTACGGGAGAAATTTCTTTCCAACAGGTACTGGTTTATGCCCTATAAACGGGGCTTAAATGTGTTCTAGCCAGGAACTTCTCATGTATTTTGTTCATTTCTTGATTTAATTTTCTTTCTTCTGGTTTGCATAGGCCTTCCCTGTTCTCCTTCCCTCTTTATGAAATAGTATTTGCAGCCGTTGTTAACAGTTCCTCTTGGAGGAAGGATGCAGCAGTTGTTTCATTTGGACCAGTTTTCATGTGTGTGGGTTGTGCTGGGGTGGGAGGTTGCCATGAATTGAGCAGTTGGCTTTACTCGAAACAGTGCCACCCCAGCTGTGCTCTAGTAGATTTTACTTCTGCTGACAGACCAGACCAAGATCTTTTATTGATGCCTTCAAGCCTAATGAGCTATTTAGAAAATAAATTTGCAGAATAGGCAGTGGAGGAAGAGCAGTGCTTTCATTTCTGGCTCAGTTCTCCTGGGCATGAATGCAGGATGGTGTCAGGGATGTGGCTCTGGTGTCTTGACTCATGATCATTGCATCTTGCACATAAAGCAAGGTCAGGCTGGCCGCAGGCTGGCACAGAGACCTTTGTGGGTGTTGGACAAAAGGCAGTGTGTGGTTTTGCAGGCAGTGTGGGAACCATCACATAGAGCTGATAGGCATTACTGTCAGGTCTCTGCAACCTCCTGTGAGAGGAGTGATGTTGCTTTCAGTATCCTTGCCAAACTCCACAAGTAAAATTATATTTTTTTCATCTTTGTGGACCTTGAGCTGACTAATAGCTTTCACTTCCTGACCTGAACTTCAGTCCTGTCGATGGCTGTTAAAGGTTTGCATCATTTCACTTAAGGCTTTTCCTTACTGGATATGTGGTCCTGCATACTTTGGCCTCTTTGGGGTGTAAATTGCTATTTTGGCTTTTAGCCTCTAACATTTTGTACAACACAGGCCTACTTGGACTGTTCTGGGGCCTGGTTCAGGCATGAAATGCTGAGCCTACACTGCCAGAAATCAGCCTGTTTCTCCTGCTCCCGGCAACAAAAACTTTGCTCTCCTACTTGCCTCCTCATGTACCTTGTCGCACAGCTCAAAATGACTGCTTGATACGTGTCTTCTCTTGAAAGGTGGGCTGTGGGTTTGAAAAATGTGAGGTTTGGAGGAGCTGTTAATTATGGAATAGGCTGTTGCTTTTTAGATAGTGTCCCTGGTTAACAAGAATAGTTCTGTTGGAAATGGATAAGATTCTTAGGAGGGTTTGTGCTTTATCTGTTGTGCAGAGGGTGCTGCTGAAGTTTATCTCTGTGCAGCTATCCTTGGTGTAATTATTCATTACTGAACCATTGCTTCAAGGTGGGGCTGGTTTTACAGTTTTTAGAATATTTTTCCCCTTAATGTTACGTTTTTCCCCAAGAGGGTTTTCCCCTTCCCCATTTGAAAAACAAAGAGGATTATCATTATAGGCGTTTTTCAAAATTCAAAGTAGGTTTTCAAATGCACAATTTTCAGACCATATTTGTTTAAAAAGTCTAATGTAAAATATTCAGTTTTAAAAAGATTTAAATTCTCTTTAGTCATAAGAATTTACTACCTGAGTGAAAACCCAAGCAAAGCTGAGACTTCCCCTCTAGAATAAGAAGGGGTTTGCATATAGGCAATTCAGTTTTGCTTCTTGGTTTCAACAGGACAGATCTGTCCCAAAACCGTGTGCATCATCAGTACAGTTTTGAGTGAGCAATGCTTTTAGCTGACATCTACAATGGATGAAGAGGGAGGAGGGAGAGAATGAAGTTCAGCAGCCATTGGAGAGGCATAAAATGTCTTTATAGATGATGTTCCTGGTGAATAGGACTGTATGATTATATGGCCCGTGTATTTCAAATTCTGCTGGGAGAGCTTTGCAGCTTAGAGATAATGGTGGTGGCGGCTCACTCGTACTTACCCATTGAATCGCTTTGTGTGCTTAATGTTATTTATTTGCTTATCTGGTGCTGATGAAATTTCATCAGCCTTATTGTAATGGGTTTAGATCTCAGCTCTGCCAGGCCTCGGAGGGCAGGCTGTAGGAAATGCTTTCCGAGCCACACGGGAGGGGCAGCGCTTGTGAGAAAGGCATCTGTTGAGTGGGCATTTCTTCAGCTAAAAGCAAGATGCTGTGGGAACCATGTGGGAGCTGGATCCCCCGCCCTGCCCCTTGGCTTGCACCAGTTTGAGGAGTTTTTGTTCTTCTCCACCACTGACTGCCGCACTCAGTGGCTCAGGCACAGAGTCGCTCTGCTTCTCTGCCTGCTGTGCTGCAGACACAGTGAGAGGACACTGTGCTTCATCTGCTGGGAGATGCTTCTGCTCACCCTAGCAAACCAGGCATTAGCCCCCAAATGAATGAGCGTCCAGGGTGTTTTGTAAGCTGCAGCCAGGTTTCAGGTGCTGTCAGGGTCCCATTGAGTGGTTTTTTGATGGATCTTTGTGGCTTTTGGTCGTGCTTTTTATCTTGTAACAGAAAAGGCTGCTCGCTCTGTCTTGTCTCTGAAAAATTAATGGCTACATCCTCCCGAGCCCATCTCCAGTCCTTTAGCTCTGAGACGGCTTTATCCTGCCATGCGTGGAGCTCAGTGGGAATGGGAGCTGTCTCTGCTCAGCTGTGAGCAGGAGAGTGTTAAAGGCCTTCTTGCAAAGCTCCGACAGATAGCAAGATCGTCAGCTTCTCTGAAAAACACCCGTCCGTTTCTTTGTGCTGAAAAGCCCTGGCACTGGCAGATCAGTGGGAAGCGGGGCCACAGTCAGCCCTGCGGCCAGGCGGCCCCGCGTGCCCGCCAGCAGATCCACCGGCCTTTGCTGAATCATGGCTCGCTGCTGCTGTGCCAGGGTTGCACAGATGCCAAATGCTCTATTCAGATGAAAAGTGGAAGATCTTTGGCTGTGTCAGATGCTGTCCATGGAGCCAGCAGATGAGCCTCCAGTGGGGTATGCGAGCTCACTAGCTGTCAAGCTAGGAGTCCTCTCTCCATGGTGTCCCAGGAAATTCTTGTCCAGAGGCAAGAAAGGACTAAATGTATCTTTCCAGGGAGATTGGGGGAGACACTAACTGCTCTTCTCCAAAAAACAGGTGGGAGGAAGAGAGAAAAGGAGGCAGAATAAGGAAACAGTAAGCCTCATTTAAATCTAGCGCAGCAGATTTGTGAGTGGTTTGCCTCTGGGTCTGCAGTTGGGAAGCAAAGATGTTAAGATCTACAGATGTTTAGTGAACTGAGCTGGGCTCAGAGGACTGTTAGGGATCACTAATTGTGAGTGGGGTAGGAACTGCTTCTCCCGTCCATGTTTTCCTACCAACAGACAGGGCAGTGCATGGGAAGAACTGCTGTACTCAGTCCCAGGTGTGCATGTGGGGCAAGAGAGGTGACTCTTCTGTACATGTGCGTACACACACACGAGCAGCGCATTTGTGTGTCATTTTACACTCATGTTCATGCCCAAGTTGCTTTTGTGGCCTGTACACTAGGTTAACATTATATTTTAGTATTTCAGTGCTAAGTAGACCTGTAAATAGTATCAAGCGGTGGCCAGATGAGACCAGGATATAATCAATATGATCCTTTGAGCTCTGGGAGGAGGACATCCATATGTCCAAATAATTAGGGCCCACCATTTTTGGGGGCAAAAATTAGGTACTTAATTCTTTCCTATTTTATACTTCAATTTTTATGGGTGATTTCCTTTCAGGGCAAGTTCTCAAACTTACTTGGTATAGTTCTGTCAGATGGCTTTGTAGCTGTCTAAGGCAGAAATTAAATTGCATAGTCACTTGCTAAGGCTTAAAAAAAACTGGGTGAGAGATCTGGTTACTAGCACTGGAGTTTCTCTTGCATAGTTCCATATATCCAGTTAATTTATTGCCAGCAAACAAAACCACGTGAGTTTGCTTCCTTACTGCTGGTAACCTGAGCTTCATTGCTGGATTCATTTGCTCCTAATGGTCATGGAAAACGTGCGATTACACTAATAGCTGGTTATTAATCACTGTCAATGGCTGTAATTATATCAGCTATTAGGAAGTCAACTAAAAGCAATGTCTGTCCAATCAGCATGGAGAATAAGGAGAAACACAGTCCCTGCTTCACAGAAGTGGATAGTTTGTTGGCGACTTCATTTCCTTTTACATGGATGCACACTGGAAAAATAAATCTGAATTTTAGCTGCTTTCTACTTCCACTCCAGTGTCCAGACCTATTTACTGCGCCTTGCTCTATACCACGGTGTTGGTTTTCTGAGTGCTGCAAGAAGGATTCAGGGTTAAGCAGCTGTTGTGCTGTCCTCTCAGACCCACAACCAAGTGAGACCCTCTTCTCTAAGAGTGCCTGGTCCAAATCCATCTCTGGAGAGTCCTGGTTTACCCCTGTATGTCACTTCTGGATTGCTCTTACGATGATCAGTGTATCATTATAGCTGTGTATCCCTGCTGGGTGTATCCACAGGGATAGAAGGCATCCTTTCCTGCAGCAGCATCACACCTTGCCAGCAGACACTTCTATTGAGAGACTGATTAAACTGGCAAATGCAGAGTTTGGAGCATGCAGCAGAAGTATGTCTGCACTAAGCATGCTGCTCCCAGTGATCACCTGTGACAAAATGGTGGCCGAGCAGTGTCCTGTGTGCACCAGGATGATCATTTTACTTGGGACATCATAAATACCTGTGGAATTTTGATGTTGCAGCTGGGAAGAAGTTGCCTATATCCTTACTGTGATGGATGCAGTGACTGGCACATGCTTTTGCTTGTGCAGGAATGATTAGACTTTCCCTTTGTTCACAAGGAACATTTGCTCCTTTATATGTCCTTTATGCAAAATCCATGTTTTCCTTTTGGCTCATGCCCATAGGTGAATTTTTTCTGCCCTCTTGAGTGTGGATTGCCATGACCTGCTGAGAGCTTGGTGCAGCTCTGCTGAAGCGTGTTGTCTGGCTGGGGCAGCCCTTTTAGATCCCAATTTGGCATGTTAGCACTCCCTTCCTGCGTCTTCCTCTATTTGATGACTGCAGATAAAACATGCTCCTGGTGGATTTGGAGGCACTAGCATTAGATTCTCTGGGGAGTATTTCAGCACTGGTGTGAAACCCAGTAGGTAACATGTATCTTGAGCTGTGACCTTCCCTGAGCACAATGGTGTAATTTCAGGGCTCATCAGGAAAAGGGAACAAAGTAGATATCTTCTTACAGTGGCTGAAAAGATGGTTGGCTGTTGTTGGCTGATGGCTTGCAATAGGATGTTTAATGCTCCTAGAATTTGGCTGACAAACCAAAATTGTCTCGTGGAGCAGTATATGGGAGCACACCAACTGGGCTCCAGATGAAGGTGTGTTGTGTCAGGTTTTGCCTAATGGCTGTTTGTTTTTACTCTCCTCTTTAGGTAACTTTGCTGAGAGATGGCGGAGCAGCGTCAGGACGTCACCATGATGGAAGATCACGCAGCTGGCCAGGAGAAGCACATCCCATCAGGTGAGCACCTCCAGGAGGAGATGGTGTAAAGCACCTGCCTTGCCCACTGCCGAGAGAATGACCTAAGTGGGGAGAGCAGGCCCAGCGTGCAAGGGGGGCGAGGGGTCCTTGGGGATGGCCAGGAGGAGAAGGTATGTGTGTCTGGAAGGTTACCGTGGATCAGTTGGCTGCAGCCAGTGGACAGTGGGTAGCCCACAAGATTTTCTGATGTTCACAGTCATAGGAGAATGCTGCTGTTAAATATCATTGCCCAGCAAGAGCAGAACAACCCCTAGTATCCAGACTAGTGATGATCTTATTGCTGCAGCTTTGCAAATATGTGTTTCTGTGTTTGCTCCTTAGTTTGCTATAAAAGTACAGCACTGCTTTTATTTGGAGAGACAGCTCAAGGATGCTGCTTGCTGCCTGCTTTTCTCACCTGCACAGGGAGATGGGGGGAACTGAACAGAGAGCTCTGGGAGTGGGGGCCATGCAAGAGTCTTTTGCCCCATATTTCAGACCTGCATTTCTCAAGAAGCCTTTCCTTTTTCATTTCACCATGCTCCACAATTGAACTTGGAAACCCACATAATGCCAGCAAACCTGGTGGGACTCACTCCCAGCTATATCCATATAAACTTCATCTTACTTTTCTTTTCTTGAGGTGCTTTGGACACACCTTACACCAGATAAATGGATTGCCTCTGTCCTGGGGAGAATCCATAGCATCCATTCATCCGGGGTTCTGTAATGCATTTCAGTCCGGTAGCTCCTCTAAGCTTGTAGCCTCAGCTTTGCACATCACAGGTTCCCAGGGATTTTGCTTGTGCTAGTTTGAATCTTC
Source organism: Haliaeetus leucocephalus (assembly GCF_000737465.1). NCBI lineage: Eukaryota > Metazoa > Chordata > Aves > Accipitriformes > Accipitridae > Haliaeetus > Haliaeetus leucocephalus. Next base: position 2,745,086 of record NW_010972580.1, on the reverse strand, counting down.
TTTTCCAAGTCATTTTCTCCAGTTCTCCTTGTTTTATTTGCCCAGACTCCTTGCAGAGAGGAGACTTGTGCCTCTTGCCCTGCTCTTCCTAAAGATGACTTTTGCAACCAAGTCTTCGCAGAGTACATTATGTGCTACGCCAAGCCCTTTACAAAGACTTGCTGGTTTGCAATTATGAGAATTAACACATCGTGGAAGTGTTCAGCAGCCTGCTCTGGGAGGGAGGCTAACGGCTCCAAAAATGGCAGAGAGGACAACAGTGACTCCGAAGTTGTACATCTTTTCTGCTTACGTTGCTAAGATCTCCTTTCCTGCTTGTGCCATGCTTTGCTGTTTCTAGCTGTCTGGTTCACTGGGCTTTTCTTTTGCTGATGGGTTTCCGTTTGTTCCTTTTGGTGATGACACTGGTGCTTTTGGTTGGCATTTTCACGCTTCGCTTGCTTATTAGTTCAGGTGTTTTATACTCTCCAGTTACAGTTTCTTGCTGCTGTGGCTCTGGGCAATCAGAGTTCATAATGCACAGGCCATAATTCATAGCCAAGGACTTGTTCTAAGTATTTGAATGTTTTCCAGGCTATCCCCTTCAGATACCAGTCGATGATGGATCGGATGAGCCTGTTTCTGAAACATCTGACGCTAAGAGCACCCCAACTACGGAAGGTGGGAGCTCTTTGTCTTACTGCTTTGAAACCATGATGGATGGGGTCGTGATAAACCATGCCGAAAGACTCAACGTGCTGTGTTCTGGTGGGGTTTCTCAGGAGGAGTGTCTGCACTCTTGGACAAATGCTCTTCATTAGTCCCATCACAAGTGATGTTTGCCACTCTGCAGAATGAGATAATGAGCTTTAAAGGTGGAGAGTGGGTTGAAAGGCAAGAGAAGGTGAAGTGTTTATTATAGTTCAGGAAGTTGTTTGCAGTTTGTTTCCTGAAGGCTTTTTACACAGTGACCGCGAGCTCCCATTAGTTCAGCGCAGCTGGGAGCAATCCCATGTTGTGTGCTCCCAGGGCCAGAAGTTTGCATTGTTGTGCTCCCCCAGGATACCAACAGCACATCCTGGTTGCTGTGTTCCCTTTTGGAGTTAGCTGTACCTCATAGCTCTTTTTTTGCCCCCTCTGCACTTACATGTTCATTAGTACAGCATGATTCATGCTGGAGTGATGAGATGGGGAGAGTCTATACACAAAACAAAACTTTGTGCTGACGTAAAGGTCATATCGGTAGGACTCGGCATGTCTGTGCTGCTCCAGAGTGTTATCTGAATGCCACGTGTAGAAAGAATCTAATTCCAAAGTGGTCTAGAGAGACTTGTTCACCGTTTTAATTAACTGCACTCTTTGTGTTCCTCTGGCTGCTTTAATCCCAAGTATCTGCCTCTTGGAGACTTCAGGTAAAGGCATTAGTTTGAATTGATCTAAAAGATAAAGGGGGGATAGGCATTTGAATATCTAAAAGAAAGGTGGACAGAGATGCTGACCAGTTTCAGCCCTGTCCCGCTGGAGGTGTGGGCTGATGGATCATCTGTGAAGCAACTCAATTCCTGTGTATGTGGCTCAAGAAATCAGTATGTAAAACCTGGCTGGTGCAGAAGGGGATATTGTCCCTCTTTCCTGTTGGATCAAGACTGTCATGATGAGCAGACATCCCTCTGGTAGATGGAGCCAGGTATCTATCTGTCTCAGAGCTGCCCAGAGTGCAATGCAGTTGCAGTGCTCAGATGGTTTATGAAGGTATCTGATGGGAGCTGTTCTTTCCTGCTCCAGGCCAATGATGTCCCCATGCAGATAGCACTGCTGTGCATGCAGATCAGGCACTAGTGGCTGTCGTTAGCTGTGCATTTTCAGACAGTGTTTATGGTAAAGCCTTCAGCTGCATAAGGAGTATCCTGGAGATGTGTGGTTTGTGTGGCACAGGGGACACCTCATGGTGTCCCTGCAATACTGTCTTTGCTATGTCATGCTCGGTTGTCTCCCTCCACAAGCACTGGCTCAAGGGAGGGAGTCGGGTGCTTTTCTGAGAAAAAAGTTCTTCAGGCATGTCCTGGCCTCCACAGGGTTTTGCCACTCAATGGCTATGTGAAAGCTGCGTTGTTTTTCAGATGCCACAGCACCTTTAGTGGAGGAAGGAGACCACGAGGATCAGGGTGGTGTCGAACAGCACGGGGAGATCCCAGAAGGAACCACAGGTGAGGGAGACCAAGGTGCAGTTTCATCTCTTGATGCAGACAGAGCAGAGAGCTGGACTGGTTAGTGCGTAACAATAACACTGCAAAACCTCTCGCAGGCATGCTTTGCTCCTGATGTGTGCTTCTTTCTTCTCCACGGCCTGCAGAAATAATTCCTAGCTTACAATTGTCCTCTTGCCTTCCCCATCCTGAGGGAAACTCGCAGCCTTTTCTTCTCTCTTTCTCAGCTCCGCATCTGACAGTCTTTCTATCTGGTGTCTCTGTGGTGGCTTCGCCTCCCATCTCCAGGCTAAGCGCTTACCTGCAGATCCTGATCATCTCTGCCCCTCTGCCAGCAGCCCCGCTTTGCTGGCAAGGCAAGGCGGTCACCACAGGACCTTGCTGCTTGTCTCACTGGTGCTCTCGCTCAGCCCAGCCCATGCGGTTGTCTTTGAAGCAGCAGGTGAAAACCAGGCCACTGCAGCAGTTCTGTGGCTGCCGGCACGTTTTAAGGATAACGCAGAGGAAGTGAAGTGGCTAATTCAGCCTGAACGCTCTGTGGGGAATCACTGCACCTGGGCCTGGTTTTCCAGGGAGGGATGGGGGTCTTTCAGAGGCAGAGTAAGAAGGGAGTGAGCTGCAGCAGTGCTGTGTGTGTGCAAGAGGGCAGGAGCTCCTGGGAGAGTCAGGTCTGTATGTGAAAAATGAGTATGTGTCCCCTGTGCGGTAGCCACTGGATTTTCCTGGAAGCATCAGGCTGGACCTGAGAAAGGTAATGGGTGGAAATGGGCTTCTGCCAATGCTGAACACTGAAACAAACCCACAGCACACTCCCTCTGGCAGCCAGATTGCCTATCCTGCATCTGCCACCCAGGCTGCTGGTGGAGCCCTGGGCTGAAACGCAGAGTGTTTCCTCCTCGCCTGCTAGCAAGGATGCGCAGTCTCTGGATCAAGATCTGACTGTACCAGGGAGCCAGGAAGAAGCAGTGTGTCCTGAACTGTTTGGAAAAAAAGTGGGAAAAACAGAGAAAGTCCTAGATAGTAGAACTGTGACATACAAATATAATTAATTAAGCCGGTTTGAAAGTAGTCATACAATAAATTGAAAAAAATCTGATAGGGACAAACCATCATTGCTGTGAAGAACGTTGCACTTCTCTAATGTACCAGTATTCCTGAAGTGTCAGATTTATATCAGACTCAGATTTACTGGTGTTAAATAGTCTTGGCAGAGTTCGTTACAATAAGCTAGGTAGTAGACACCAAGAAGGTGGGGCTCAGGTAAGAGACATGCATGTGAGTGCTGCTGGCAATGTAAACACTAGGTGGGGGTAGAAGAGGGGATATAAATCCACAAGTTTCCCTGCTCCTTAACAGCCTGTTTTCTGCACCTCTGCCTGAAGGAGCTTGTACTAACCTGCTACTCAGGATGTGTGAGTTGGTGAAGTGGTCTCCAGCCTGGTACAGCACAGGCTGAATAGAACCACCTAGAACCATCGTCGGTGTGGGTTGATTGCCTTTCTGATACTGCCCTGCTTATAATACAGTGCTGATGGGCAGAATCAGCAGGGAGGTAAATAAATTCTCCAGACGCATGCTGCAACTTAATTCTTGTTTTGATCATGTTTTTCCCGTTCTTTCTCTGAACTGGGACCAGCTGAAGAGGCAGGCATAGGAGCCACACCCAACCTGGAGGACCACGCTGCAGGAGATGCTGCTCAAGGTTAGTGAATCATCTCTCACTGGGGTCCAGTTATTGCTGCACACATGTGTGGCTGGTTGCTAGTGGCTTGGGAATTTTCTTCTGTAATGCAAATGCTCCGCACTGTACAAGCAGTTGTGCAGTTCTCTCTGACAGGGGAAGGTCATACATGCTTTGAGTGTTCCAACATACTCATTTTGGGGAACTGCAGCTTTTCATGCACCAAATTTCTCTCTCAGATGGCTGAAGCCCTGATGCTTGTTTGTCCAGTTGGAAAACAGGGCATCCTCCAGGCTAGAAAAGGTAATAAACAGAGCCAGAATGGTGGAGTTAGCCAGGAGGAACTGCTCAGCATTGAACAGAGTCAGTTTTGGGCCCTGCATGTCACACATGAAATAAGTGAATTGTTTAACTCTAATTACTGTGTCTCTTTCTAACGTAAAACATGTCTCAAACCTACTCACTGATGCCCTGCTTTTAAGGGTGTTTTTTCTCATCCCAGTCTTAGGGAATGTGACTGACAAAGCCAGGCATGGTGGGCAGTGAGCGTTTATAGAGCATTAATTGTGCGTCTGCTCAGATGAGCCAAGAAATTATCCAGGGACCTCTTGGCTAGCTGGAAAGCCTCTCTTGACTCTGCTCAGTTCAGACTTGGTGGAAAACTTAAGGATGGGATTTTCCCAAAGCACCCAGTGCTAGCTTAATTCTGTGCCCAATGGGGCAGACTTATGGGTTCAAACTCACTTTGATATTGCTGTCTTGCTAGCACTAATACACCACAGCGCTAATCTGTTGCGCTGTTTAAAATCTTACTTAAACCCCATTTTGTAAGGTAGTTTTCTGTGCAGTAGACGTAACAAATTCTTCCAGTTGCTTGGGCAGCGTCTTTCCTCTTCATGGCTGCATTAGTGCATTTACAGACATCCATGTCTTTCAAAGAATTAAATTGGTCTTTGCCTTCTCAGCTCAGGGCAGAATTCAGGTCGTCCTTGCTTTCCACACACAGATGAGCACAGTTTATGTACAGTCCACTCCCTGCAGTTAAAATAAAACCTTTGCTTGCCTGTCCAGTGGTTCTTGGACTGGCAACTCTTCTGTATTTAAAGTGGTGGTGCCACTACAAAAAAGAAATCAAGACTGTTAGCAGGAGAGGGATGAAGTTCTCTCTTCTGTCTGCCCTTTTCAGTCTGGTTCTAGTTGCTGTTTCTCACAGATTTTTAATAAGACCTTTCTGTGCTGTCCTGGGATCTTTCAGCTGTCAGATATGGGGACATACAGCTAGCTGGAGCTCTGATATAACCTATATTTGACATTTCTAGGTTCTTATGTAAATTGTTACTTCTCTGAAAGTGGACTTGTGATAATGCGCTGCTTCCTTTTAATAGTTCTCTTTAATTCAGAGGAAAATACAATTATCAATACACACAGAGTCTTGGATATCTTGTTACTAGCTACCTTCATTTTTTTGTGTTGTGGGATTTGAAAAAATGATCTTTGCAGTGAAGATGGAGCGTGTTAAAATGCCTTTGGAATCTCAGGTGGAGAAGAGTCTTCTGATTTGTAGTTTTCGGTCTGCTGGCATTCTGCCAGCTCTTGACCTTGTGCTGCGGGGTTGTCTCAGAACCCCCAACAGGTCCTGGAATATGGAAGTACAGCTAATGAACTGACTGTCCACATCTCTGCACCAGCAGTCATTAATGGTCATGCTGTTTGTTTGCAGAAGAAATGAGCCAGGACAGTCTGCTGGCTACTGCATAAACACCCTTCAAATCCCTGTGGTTATAAAAGGTGTTTCTTGATGCCACATTTCAAATACTACCTGCCAGTAGGTGCCAATTTAAGATTTCTCTTAAACCACAATTTTGGAGATCTTTGTGTGGTAGTTTCACTTAACCATTATATTCTCTTAGAATGGGGAGAACACTGATAAAAGACTGAGTCAGTCTTGACTTCTTTTCTTGTTTTAATCTTGTTTGTTAATCTGACAAAGCAACAATAGAAATGTCAGTATTGAAGTGCTCTGATCTAGGCTCTTTAGTTTACCTGATCAGTGCTGAAAAAGACCAAAGAGTATTTGAAGCTGGACAAATTCATAATATAAGATGGACATTCTTACTAGGGCAGTTGACTTTAAAGCAATTTACCTATGTTCAGGGTGAATTCTCCATTGCTCAGTGCATCTTTGCTTCAGTTGAATGAATTTCTAACAGAAAAGCTCCAGCTCAACTAGAATATATGGCTTAATGCAGCAATTGTTGGGTGAAATTGTAAAGGACTGTGTCATGCATGAGATCAGCGGTAGAACAGAATTCTCTCTTTTACAACCACCCCCCCAAAAAAAAAAAAAAAAAAAGAGAGATCTGTGTCTCTGAGACCTTCAGTTTTGGGTTTTAAATGTCACATTCTGCCCAAGTGGTGGCAGCAGTGCTGGAGCTCTGATTAGCCTGAGTGGGTGCGCAGTCCAAAATTGCTGTGGCTGTGTTGCTACAGCCACATTTTTACTTACAGTCCTTTCCACTGAGGCTCTCTGCTCCACTGGCCGTTGAAATACACAGCAATAATAGAGGAGACGTAGGAGTGCTCTTCCCCAAGCTCATTAGTGATAGAAATGATCTGGAGAACAAAGCAGAGATGGTTTGAGCTCTGGGAGGATGTAACTGGTGCCACGTCTGCATGAACATTTCCTGCAAGGGAGGAGAAGACTGTAGGGATTTTGTAAGCCTGTGAAGGAGGGGAGGGTGTCTGGCCTGTTTTGTTTGGGCCCTTAAGGCAAGAAGAGGTGGTCACTGACTAGCAGACTGATGGTCCAGTGGTGCTGGTAGATTAGAAAATGGGTGTATTCTTGGCTTCTGAAAACTTCTATAGCTAAACCAGCTCATATACCACAGGTGTGGCAGATGTTGGCCTTTATGGCACATGCCTGGGATACCGCAGCCACCTCCAAGACTGGGTCAAGGGAGGAGTCTGGTCTCCCACCCACTGTGGCTGTCACTGTTCCTGATTCCTATGGGGATCAGAGTTTCTTTAAAGGCAAAAGCCACTATAGAAGTGAGTTGTCTGTTCAATGGGATGATGTGGGACTTACTTTTTTCCTCTAGATTGATAGTAGAAATCCTTAGTCTCTCTTCAGCATTATGTGTCTGACTACTTATTTGACATGCCTGTGCTAATTGTTTGCCCATGCTTCGTACTCTGCGCCTTGAACTTCAGGGGAGCCAAGCTCTCCAAAGCTACAACCTGGCCCTCAGGAGCGTGTGGAAGATGCAATAAAAAGAGAAAGCGAGCCCACAAAGCAGGTAGCTGGCGTTCTTCAGCAGCCTCTTCTGTCGCATGAAACGAAGGCTACAACGGCAGCTCCTACCAGAATCGAGGTCACCATCCCAATACCCCTGGATATGTACCAAGACTCCAGAGCATCTGAAGGCAACAATGAGTTCTGGGATCATCGAGGCAGAGAAGGCATTGGTGTGGATCCAGCACTGGGAACAGAGCTAGGTCGTGATGTGCACACTGAGGGGTTGGCAGGAGCAGGTGGCACAGATGACTCCCATATTAAAGATGGGCCATCTCCTTTATATACCAGAGCTCCATTAAAAGAAGATGCTAGTGGACGGGAAAGAGATGAGGACCGTGATATTGATGAAACTTCTGAACAGGATTTGCTTTCCCTGGTGGGAAAACATGTTTCATCAGAAGCTGAAATAGGCTCGTGTCCAGCAACAGCCAAGAAAGCTCTTGAAGAATATGCCTTTGAAGAAAACGAGTCCAAAGATGTCCTCAGAGACATCCCAAGAAAGGCAGTTCTTGTTGAAACTGAATCGCATAAAGCAGGAGAGGACCAAGAGGAGAAGAGACAGCCATTGAAGGGAGAAGACACACATGTCACCCCACCAGAGCCTTCTGAAATCATCTCCGAGAAAGAAGCTGAACCCAGGGAGGGAGAAGATTCTGGACCCTTGCTAGAAACAGCCAAACTCCCTGTTGAGTTAAAAGATGACATGGAAGACAAAGATGCTCCTTTGGAAGAGGCTGTGCCGGATACAGGAGGACGCCGGACGCCCAAGAAGAAACCGTATGCTCATGTTGCAGATAAAGCCATCAGTCGTGTCCCTCTCCTAAAAGGTGTGTGCAACGTTTGCCTGCCCTGAGCTCACATTGCCGGTGGCTTGCTCACGACAAGGCTGCCTGAACCAGTACTTCAGCTTGCTGCCACCTCTCGAATCCTGCTGCTTGGGAAATGGCCTGGACCTTTGCTGTGAACTGATCTACAAAGTGCCGCTGCTTCTCCCTCCCCGTCCTTCCCTCTTTAGTTTAATCCTGGTTGTCCTGGCATATGTGCCAGACCCTTATGCTTCGGTTTTGCGTCCCTTGCATGGTGCTGGCGTGTCCCCGATCATGCTTTGTTCACCTGTTTTTGTTTTGATTTCCTTGGATCTGTGGGGTGGGCACCTTAACTCACACCTGGCACCTTCCCAGAGAAGACGAAGACCGGATGGATGTTGTTCTGGCATGTTGGAGTGGGTCTGACCCGGCGCACGCTGCAGCTTGTTCCAGCAAGACACATGCCATCTGGTTTGCATGTGTCCACTGTCCGGTCCAATAACTCTTTGTATTGGCTTTCCTAAAGAGGAGGGAGGAGGAAAAAGACAAGTGAGATGGCAGGTCTAACCATGGAAAAGGCCCCACATTGCTCCTGTTTCTTGTACTTTTCCATTAAATGTCCACTACTGACTGCTGTGGGAGGCAAGGTCTACAGCTAGCTGGACCTTTGCCCACTGCAGGGCATGTCCAATGCTCTTACAAAGCATCCTGCTCTGATCCTAGTTCTGGATGATGTGTTCCTGGGTGGTCCAACGCGATGGCTGTATTTGGGGTGTTCTGCTGGAGCTGCCTGTGTGTGTGGAGGCCTAGCTCTTGGGTGCATCTAACAGCATGTGTGTCTCTAGGCTAGGCTAGGCTGGAAGGGCAGTCAGACCCTGGAGCTGCCCTGTTCATGCAGCAATCTCAGTCTTGGCTGTCTTGGGTGAAGGTCTGAGGTCACCGCTGAATGCACGAGCATCCCTGCCAACAGAGGAGCTCTCAGACCTTTTCTTTCTCCAAGAGCTATTTTCCACCTTTACTAGGGGTCAGAGGGGTGTCACTAGGGCCCCTGCTCCGTGGCCAAATGCAGGTTTTGCAGTGACTTGTATTAATAAGCTAGGGCAGCAGGACACATGTTAAAACCCGATGGTCTCTCACCATGTTGTACCTTAGCTCTGGCTGTCCAGGGCCTGGCCTGGGGGAAGCTCTTCCTTTCACCCCAGTGCTGCATCACAAAAGCTGGGTGCTTCCATTAGCCTGGAAATCCTGCTCTGGTTTGCAGCAGAGAGAGTATGCTCTTTCCTGCGCAGGGTTCATGAAGAAATTGTTGATGTAGCTTTTTCCATTGGAGCTAAAGCTCATAACATATTTCTTGTTGTTCACTACCTAATAAGCCAGCGGGAAGCTTCGCACATGTGCTGCAGGGCATTGGCATGGCTTGCTATCGCGTGCATCAGAGCCTGAAAACGATGGCGGGTTGGGGATACATTGCCCAGAATCTACCAGTTTCTGATTCAATGGGAGGAATTTCTTTAATTATTTAATGATCTTTTCCTTCAAAGGCAGAGAGACTTTGTGGCTGATCAGCTCCAGCCTTGCTCCAGTCTGCAGTTTAACTGAATTTGGGAAGGGTAGTGCATCCAGCAGCTCTGGGAGTGGCTGCTGGGATGGGTCAGTGCTGGATTAACAACACTGTTCATGTCACTAGGAAAGGGCTGACCTCCCAGGACAGATTTCCAAAACACTGGGGAGAATATCAGCAGCTTTTCCTCCCAGATTAGGGTGGAATTAGCTGAAGATGGGGAAAAGGGGCTTTGTTAGGAGTGCCTTACAGAACAAACGTTACTTTCTCCCTGTTTCTAATCTAATTAGCAATACTGCAGTCTGTTGTGCTTCTAGACTAATGGGACAAAACACTGAAATATTGTCAGAGTCACTGTAAGCTTGATACAAATCAAGTAGGACAACAGCTAAAACCTTAAGACCCTGCAGGGTCTGACCCAGATCAAAGGCAGACTGTCTGCTGGGGAGGCAGAAAGCGGTGTGTCAGGAGAGATGGGAATTAACAACAGCCGGGTATAAAAATGCTTTGCAAAGCTAACACACTGAACAACAACTTTAAATGAGATCATGGGCAACCTGGTGCTGTTAGGATTGGGGCATTCTTCAATTTTAGTTTTTATTTATATGACTGGTAGAACCAATGGGTGTTTTAGAGAGGGAGACTTGTGTCTGGGGTTGAAGAGAGCTGTTCTGTCCTAAACTGAACAGATGCTACTAGAACTGAGCACAAATCTGGGCAAAATAGTCTCATGCAAACTTTGTTGCGTGTGTCTGATGCTCCAGTGATGACTAATGCGCTGTTGCCTGTGCACAGGATAATCTGTTAACCCAGAAAGAATGTGTTTGTGATGTGGAACTATTTCTGCAAGAAATGAGTGACTTTGTAATATTTCTAAGAATAGTATTTAATTTAAAGGAGAGCAGGAATATGGAACACCCACCCAGCATGCATGTTGCTGTAGCTCAGGCATTATCATCTCTCCAGAGTTTGCTGACCAGTCCCAAGAAGTGTAACTCTGTGTGTTTCCATTTGTCAGGTCGTATTGACAGCAAAGACAAGGAAGGGACTGAAGCTGAGGAAAAGAAACCCAAGGTAAGCTAAAAAACAAAACCAGAGGTAACATCAACTCACTACATGCTGTGCATGTTCCTGACTCCCTCTCCTGCTCTCCTGGATGGTGGTTGTGCCTCTTAGGAAACCTTGCCATTATCTTCCATTCTTCCGTCTGTCTTTCAAGAGTGGTTTTATTTTTCCTTCCCTCACCCTGGTTTGGATGGTGCAATCCATGGTGATCTTTGAGGGCGAGGAAGTGAACCAAATCTAAAACAAACATGTGGCTCATGGGGGTGGGTGAGTGGTTAGAGAAATCATTTTCTCAGCCTGAGACCGGAAAGCATACAGCTGGCTTTGCTGGGGCAAACCAGTGCAAAAGCAAACTCAAAAGTGCATTGGGCTCTATTGGGGACAAGCAGCGTAACAGTGAAAAAAGCAAGACGTAATTAAAAAAATTAAATAATCTAGGCCTTTCAGATGCTGTGTTCTGGGTGAGGAACAAGAGTTTAATAATGGTTAAATTCCAGAAGTTTAAAGATATCTGTTACACTGCTAATTTGGAGGAGGTTTAGTTCAGCTGGCCATTAGCCTTGCTAGGGCCTGGGTGAGATAATGGACAAGCTGATGGACAATTTAGTGGGTGAAAATTAAAGGGGAGGAATATAATTGTTTTCAAACCATGTGAAATTGGGTCTTTCCCTAGGGAGGTTTGACAGGGTTGTATCTGGCCTGGCTTTTGACATGATAGCAAGCAATCGTCTAGATAAAAACCAGTGATCCATTATTGACAAAGCAGGTACGAGGGAGTTGAGAGACCTGGGAGCGGTCATATTCATCTCCCAGAAATGCTGGTGTTGATATTGCTGTACCTGCACCATCTTTGCCAGTGGAGCACATAGAGAGTTTGGGAGTAAATAGAGCAGTTCAGATGGTAAAACGTGCCACTGGTGTGGAGGGCAGTGGCAAGGACAGGCTGTCACAGGGTGGCACTTTCCCCAGGAAGGGGCTTGGGTGTTGCTGCACCCTGTGGGAGGAACAGAGCTTAGGTATCCCGTACTTGCTGGTGCAGCCATGGGACCCTGTAGCTCTTGCCCAGCTCTGTGCTGCAGGGAGAGGGCAGTACCAGCCATCACCTGTCCCACACCCAGTTCTGTATTGCACCTTCTAATCCTATTTAATGTCGGTGATCCCCTTTTGTTTCCCTCCCATACTGATTTTTTTTTGTTCCAATTTTATTTTGTTTCCATGTTTAAGAAATCCTCACCTTCCACTGCCAAACCCCCAGGCGATAGACCCTCCATCCCCCCCCAACGACACACCTCCTCTAGCACAACCCCTTCGAAAACACCCTCCAGCCCTGCTTCCACCTCTAAACGAGTCTCTTCTGTCACATCCCGACCTGCCAGTACAGGAATGCAAGAAACGAAAGCCAAGGTAAGGAAATGAGATGTGAGAGAGGCAAAGCTGCCTTGGGGAATACCTTAAGGCATTCCCAACAGGTCTGATGGATAGTACTTGGCTGGGCAGTCTCTCATTCAGTGGAGAGGGTGGGATGTGCTTCCCCTTCACCTTCCAGTGGCCGTGGCCAGACTTGGCTCCAGTTTTGGTGTTTGAAGCAACCAGGTCTGTCTCACCAGCCTGTAGGCCTCTTGCTCTGTGTTACAGCAAAAATATCTCATTGCTGCAGGGTGTTACCTGGTGTCCCTGAGGCATTTCCAGGTCCCTTTATGGTCTTTCATGCTCTTTGTTTTTTTGCAGCTTTATGCTATGTTTTATGGGTGTGTTGGCTGTAAACAGCAGATGCATTTGAAATGTGCTGGAGCCAGATCTGCCAGGTGCTACACAGAGAATAGGAGATGCACACACATCCATGGCTTATTCTGCAATGTAAAAAGTAGCTTGGAGTTTCTTTAGGCATAGAAATACACCCGTGGTGAGGGAAAGAGCAGAGATTTCAGGTCACGGACAATGGGATATGGTTTCACTGTGATAGGGATTGCCATGGCTCTGCTCTGGTTCCCTGCTGCCTTGGGACCAGTCAGCCTGTAAATTTTCACTTGCATGTTTTTCATAAGCTTTTGTAAACAGACCAGCATTAGAAAGCAATAGATTTGGGGAGGCTTTTCTGCAGGGTCAGAAGGCAATAAATAGCATATTGCTATTTACATGCCATTACAGATTATGTACATGTTACCATAGTGTATTACAGGTGAGGATAAAGGAGGTGCTTCTCTGTGTTTGGAGTCTGGCACTGTACTCCTGAATAGAGCCTCTGGTCTAGTCAATGAATTTATTTATCTTCGGTACAAAATTTTAGCAGGACAGGGGAAACAGAACAATGAAATTTAGAGAACAGACAAAGGAGTTGAACATACTTTTTAACCAGGTCTGAGTGTGCGGTGAATAATGTAGCTGAAGCTAAGAGCTTAGATGGGAACGGCACAGCTACTCTGCCAGCCCACAAGTGACTGTGCAGCGGTTGTGGCAGGTGCTGTGATGGGAGACAGGGTGTGAACGGGTACATCGCAGATGCCTGCATGTGGGGAAACCCGTGGGAGCTCCTGCGGGCTGTCAGGGTAGGAAGCAGGAGGGTCTCATGTGGCTCTGATCCATGAGGGGTGATAGCCCATCCCTGGGCAGATCTCCCCTACATCAGCCTTTCCCCCTTGCGTCCCCAGGGCCCGGAGATGAGAGGTGGCACGAAGACGGCCACGCCGCGATCTGCAGCTGGGCAGGCTCAGAGGAACTCAACCAATGCCACGCGCATCCCAGCAAAGACGCCCACGGCCCCCAAGACGCCTCCCAGCTCCGGTAAGTGATGGTGACAGCAGCGTGCTGCTGCCTTCCCATGGTGTCTCTGACTCTAGAGGCTCTGCTTTTGTGGTGCTCCCAGGCTCTCCATGCAATTATGTGGGGGTAGTGAACAGATTTGCCCCAGTGCAGGCTGGGGTCATGCACAGTGCTAAGCATGGACACGGCCAGCAGGCTGAGGTCTGCGTGGTGATTCAGAGCTGCTCAGCCTTGTCACAGGGCTGTGGGTGCAGAGCTAGGGACAATTCCTCTGAAGTGAGCCTTTCTGGATGCTGCTTTATCTGGTCTGTTCATATAGTTGCCAGTGTGTAGGAGATAGCAGTTGCTTTATCGCTTTGGGATTTCCTCCAATTTGGAAGATTTAGGCACCTCCATTTTTTTAATCCATCTATTCCTTTTCTCTTGGCAATACTTCACAAAGACCAGGGGCAAGAGGATCAATTCTTCGATTGCAGGAATGGAGATTAGCCCATTATTCTCAGAGAAGAAAACCCCAGAAAGCATCAGGCATTGTGAATTTCTATTAAAATGCTGCATTTCACTGAATATATATATTTTTCATACTTAACCAGAGCTGCATAAAACCTTAAATCAATTACATTTCCAGCTTTATTATGTTTAAGCATCTTTGTCATTCATTAAACAGGCAGAAAGGAGCAGAAAAAACCACCTCCTGCAGCAGCAAAGTCTGAGAAAGGTGATGTTTAAGGGTTTTATTTTCTTCTTCCATTTCTTTTCAAACTGGGGACAGTTCTAAGCTGCTCAGTGATCAGCCTTATTTAATTACATAAAATAATTTTGTAAAAATGCTTCCAAATTTCTAATAGAAAAGCAGTTTCGTTTGAGTGTCTTTTGTCTGTAATTTGTCATGCATGCTAATGTCATGCTCGGGTGGGGAGTCTTAATGGTGCAGACAATGAAGACCATCTTCCTTCTGAGATATTAGGAAATTGCCTTAATCACTGTTTTCACTTCGAAATGAAGTAGAAGAAAGTGCAGCCATCTCCCCCCTACTGATGGTCTGCACTAGGAGTAGCGGGTAGGCCCTGGGACCAGGCAGATCAACCCTATAAAGGCAGGCAGTGAGTGGGGAAGGGATTGTGTACCCAGATTGCTTATCCTGAGCTTGCGTCCCTCTGTCTGCAAACTTCAGGTGAGCAGCCAAAGTCTGGAGACAGAAGCGGTTACAGCAGTCCCGGCTCCCCCGGGACTCCAGGCAGCCGTTCCCGCACTCCCTCTCTGCCCACCCCACCAGCCAGGGAGCCCAAGAAGGTGGCAGTGGTTCGCACACCACCGAAATCTCCTGCTTCTGCCAAGAGCCGCATCCAGCCGTCAGCCGCACCCATGCCTGATCTGAAAAATGTGAAGTCCAAAATTGGCTCAACTGAAAACCTGAAGCACCAGCCTGGAGGTGGCAAGGTAAATGTGGACTCTGCTTTCCAGGAGCCTGTCTGTAGGGACAGTGGGTGCTTGACACTGCATCCGGGAGAGGAGAGCCTTCCCTGGAGCAGCAGCAGCCCAGCTGGGGCGAGAGATACAGCAGTGGGCAGCCAAGCTTCAGCTGATCTCCAGCCTGATTCTGATTTTAAAGTTTTTTGTGTTGATTGGGTTGGGTGCTTGTCCTGAAATTGTTTGCCTGGCTTAGTGCAGCAAAGCTGTCCTGCAGAGAGGACTGCAGAGAGCTTGTGATGTGGCTTTCATGGGGTGGTAGGTCAACGTATGGACTGGCTGCTAGGAGAATGACATTCCCTTGTGGTGTCCAGTTAGGGAGAGCAAATTGTGACCTGCAGCCCTAAAGAGTCGCAGGATGAGGGTTGTGTTTCTGAATCCTATACTGTGTGATCTGGAGCAGTCCTTTCAATGCTGCCTCCATTTCTTCATTAGCGAGCAGACAGGATGGTCTCCTCCTTGTGAGGGTCCCAGGCTCGGCACATTTTTCAGAACGTTGGGATTTTGGATCCAACTCCGTTGCAAGGTTTTGGATTGCATTCTGCAATCAGGCGCTGTCTTGCTATATGATGCAGTGTGGCAAGGCCAGAACTGGTGGCACTATTATCCTTTCAACCACTAGTACTTTTCACTCCCAGAGAGGCTGTTTCACAAGCAACAAAGTGAACTCCGTGCTCCAGGTGCTTGGGAACGAGGGTGTTGGGTTAAATTTTGTAAGTCCAGCAGAGGAGAGTTTGGGTGAAGGAGTGATGTGAGCTAATTAATCCATGCAGCCCCAAGAGCAGCAGTGTGTGGTTACACAGCTCCAGCTGTGGTATTGGCTGCTCAGCACCCATCTGAGCCTCTCTGCACTGCTGCGTTGCACTGTGTGGCCATGTCCTGAGGCTTTTATAAAATCCTCCTTGCTGTGTGGGTGGAGATGTGAAAGCACCTGGTTCCTTTGGCTGGTGAAGGCCTGGTGGCTCTTATACAGATTTTAAATGACAGAACTGCACATCTGATGGCTGGTGCAGTCAGGAGTCTCTGTGTGCTTGTGCTTGCCTGCCCCGAGGGGAACGCTGCCTTGCAGACCTTGCTCTGCAGCTGCTAATGCAACAGAGCCCTAACAAATCTTCCCCAAGCGTGGTGCATGCTATTTTGTGCGACTAGGTAACTACGTGGCTCTGAATGTTCAACTTTGGCATGGGGGGAGGCTTTGAGATGGCTTCTCTTCACCATCTTAAATAGCAGCGTGCTTTACATTTCCTTATGTGCATTTTTTGCCAGGGCTGGCGATTTAGTGGACAATGCACATTTTGCTTTGTACTACAATCCAGAGGGGCTCTGGAGCCTGGGCAGGGCTGCTCTGGCCATTGGTCATGAATAGAGCAGCATGTGTCCCTCCAGCTGCCCATGTCCCGCGGCCTCAGCCCTCCTGCCTGCTTAGCACAAGGCCTAAGTTTTTCCTGCTGTCCCCACAGAACACTCTTCTTCAGGGATTTTAGAAGGAATCCTTCCGTTTACTGTAAATTGGTTAAATTGCTCGTTCTTTTAAATCCAGCTTTTAGGAGGGTTTTTTTTTTCTCTGTCAGGCAACATGTTTATTGTTGTCACTGAAAAAGTAAGAACAGCTGAATTTGGGACAATTCACTGCTCTTTGCAGGGAAGAATAGCTGGATGCTCTGCTGGGGATTTTGTAGGACACGAGCCTGCTCTTAGCCGAATGGTTGCAGCTGGAGCAGAACGGGCTGATCCCACAAGTTTGATTTTAGGGTGGCCAGAAGATGGGTCTGGAGCCTGCTCTCCACACAGATTTCAGACTCCCAGCCTAGGGAAGCAAAGGTACATGGGGCACACACACAAGGAGTCAGCAAGGCCACTTCTCTTCCAGTATTTCTGCATTGTCTGAGCACTTCTGTTGTTGCTGGATCACTGAATACTGCTCTGGGAAAGCCTGGTCTAGCAGAACTGGGTCTTGATTTGCAGGATTAGTTGATGTGAACTTGGAAAACAACACTGGAGACATGTCAGCCTTGGTGCTTCTCATGCTAAAGGACCAGGGTATAGAGAGGAGCTTTTCTTGCAGCAGCAGGCAGGGGACATGTTGAAATGGAGGGCAGGGTTCCCTGCTCAGCCAGCTTTGTGGACGTTGTCATCCAAGGACTGCATGTGCAGCGTGATGTGATGCTGCTCTCTTGCAGGATGCTGTGTCTCTTTCCCTCTCATGAGGGTTGTGCTTCAGACAGGCTTTCTCCTGAGGGAGTGGAGGCCTGTGTGCCTGCTGGTTTTCACCTACAGTCACCTCTGGTTTATATTTGCGTGGGCTGTAAAGCCACTCCAGTCCATGTAGGGGAAGGAGCAGGGACTATCTTCATCTTTGTGTTGTCTTGAATAGCTGTTCCTATGTGTGGGGTCACTCCAGCATAGCTGCCCTTATAAAACCCAAATAGGGAAAACAAGCCCTAAATGGAAACAGCTTCATTAGTACAAAAATCTGTGTGTGGCAGAGAAGGCAGGCAGGCTTTGGGACTGGAGGGTGAAGTGAGCATGGTATGTGGTTCCCCTGTGGCACCAAGCCATTTCCAGCCTCTCCCCCACCTGAGATGGCGTTAGGAATATGCAGTAGAGCAGCTGCCTTTGGGGTTGGTCTGTGCTGCCCCTTTCATCTCATCTATACAGGAGTTAAGAAAATTGCAGGCATGGGACTGCATCCTTGGCAGCATTTGCTTTTTCCCTTTGTAACTGCAGAGGGAGTTTGAGCCCTGCACAGCACAGAGCTCAGGTGTTCTCTCCCAGACCGTGCTGGACACACAACTCTTGCTCTCCAGCCTGCTGCCCCGACACGTTTGCCCAGTTTGCTCAAGCTGCTGAAACATGAGGCCATGTATCTCTGTCCTAGAGAGGGGATGTGCTGCCCTGCACAAGAGATGGAGCTGAGCAGGCATTCTTCTCTCAGCTCTATCCTTCCTCCTTCCACTGGCTGTGCTGAAGCTGAGTCTCAGAACACTGGTGGCTTCCAGCACGTTTGCTGCCCAGCAAGTTCCCTGTTTTGTTCAGTGGAAGAAAATGGGGTGAGCTGGCTTTTTTGCTAGTGTTTCTGGCCTGGAAACCATGGCTGCTTTGCTAGCCAGGCATATCCAATCTGTATAACCTGCCCACCTCCATCTTCAGTTTCCAACCCATGAGTAGACAAATCTATGCAGCAAGCCAGAGGTTCTGCTTTGCTCTTGATGCTGGAAGGCAGGTTCCTGGTTTTAGTGATATAACGCATGGTCAAGCTGCAGATGGTCATGTTGTTTTTCACACTCTTTTCTGGCTACTAAAGGTGCAGATTATTAATAAGAAGCTGGACTTTAGCAGCGTTCAATCCAAGTGTGGCTCAAAGGATAATATCAAACACATCCCGGGAGGAGGCAGTGTGAGTACCTTCACACTTTCAATGCACTGTAATAGTTCTTATTATAAGTGGCATGTTGTATACACTAAACCACCGATGCTATCTGCAGCGACCCTGCCGTCAGATAGCTATTGGTGACGTGCAATGACTCTTTTCTGGCTACCAAAGGTGCAGATTGTTAATAAGAAGTTGGACTTTAGCAGCGTTCAATCCAGGTGTGGCTCAAAGGATAATATCAAACACATCCCAGGAGGAGGCAGTGTGAGTACCTTCACACTTTGAATGCACTGTAATAATCCTTATTATTAGTGGCATGTTGTATACACTAAATTGCCAATGCTATCTGCAGCGACCCTGCTGTCAGATAGCGATTGGTGACGTGCTGTCATTTAACCCCATTAACCCAAAAGACATGGTTAGATGAACCCTAACAAGTCCTGTACATGCCTGTCATGGACAGAACTAACTGACGTGTGTAGAAACCATGTCTGTTACAAAACATCCTGGTAACTCGATGGTTTTACACTACCTGGAAGGCTTAATGCCTCATTGTCTGCAGGATGGGTGGCCTCTAGCAGACAGTGACGTAGTTGCTGATGCAGTAGATGGATAGATTTATAAGCAAACACAGTCCTCGTTGCTTAATGTACTGCTAAATTGCACATGACTCTGCATAACATGTGAAAGCACAGGTTCCTGCCCATTCCCATCAGGCAAGTATGATCCATGCAAATATTAAGCTTCTCCTTGCTAATGAAATGTGTCTGGCAGTGCCCATGGAGGCTGAGCCTAAAGTAATATTGAGTTAATTGATTTGAATGCTGGCATTTCCAGCCATTCCCAGATAAATAGCCGGACTCAGTTTTCAGTTACTGTGCCAGAAACCTGGAGAATCTCCACAGAGGTTGGCAGATTTACACCAGTCTCTCTGGAGACAGAGTTTGGGTCCAGGAAAGCTGACGGACCAAGGAAGGTGCATCACTGAGGCCCCAAACAGTGGAACCCAGGGTCTGTGGTTGCCTGGTCTGTGGCCATCTGTGGAAGCTATCTGGTGCCTCTCAGATGTTCCTGATGGATTTTCTTTGTGCTGTTTTTGATCTCTGTGGATGCCCTCCCTGAGAAACTGAGCATTGCAGAGGGCTTGGCACATAAGCATTGGGACATAACTGGGTTTGCAACCTCCGTCTTAAATTTGATGTCATTCTCCATTTATTTAATGGGCCAGAGGAGCTGCTTTGCGGAGGTCAGACCTCTGTGAAGCAGGTTCCATGCTTGTTCTGCTCTTTCTTATCCCAGGGTCCTGCACCAGCTGGACTGCCTGGTGCATGGTGGGCCACTTGTTATGCCAGGAGTTAGTGTTCGTCACGAATCATCTGTGCTGTGGCTGGTAATTAGCTTCAGCACAGGGTGGTGAGCTCATCCTTTTCTCCACTGAGAGCTCACACCGTGGGCAAGCGTTTGCAGCTGCAGTGGCTGCAGTGGGTTAAGAATTATCTGGATTTTTGGATGGAGGTTGTCATCCCTCCTCAGGCTCTGCCAGCAGTGAAAATCGTGTGATCTCTGGCTGGCTGTGTTGACACGGAAAGCAGCAGCTTAGCTCTGGGTGCAGGCGCTCGGAGCAAAGCCATGTGCTGATGTGGCCAAAGCATGGCTGCATAGGCTGTCCTGGCTGCAGAGCTGTGCCTTGGGGCTCCTCCAATAGAGGGGCAACAAAAGACTACTGGGTTTCGATGGCCGTCATGTCTTAATCCTCCACGACGCTGTCAGCAGTGACTGCCTGCCCAGCCATTGCTGCTTCAAGACGAATGACTGTTGCTACAGTAACCTGGGGTTGGTATCTTTTTTTTTAAGCCAGTGGAGGCTCTGACGAGGTGATGCATGAGGCAAAAGTTGACCTAAGCATTGCTGAAGCTGAGAGGTGGGATCCCCAGGTCTCTGGCACTGGTTTCCCAGGCAAGCAACTCTGTGCCCCTTTTCCTTTCTTGCTAAAAAGGGGAGGAGCCTTCTCTGCTCCCCAGCAGGATGGTAAGGGTTAATGGAGTCCTGTCTGTAAAAAAAGGGAACTGGAATGAGAGCAGAAAGTGTTTCAATTGTTGATTGCTTGCTCTGGAAATGGGAGGTCTTTCAGTTCCAGGTCCCAGTGGTGCCCGAATTGCTTACAAGACCCTTCAGGGTTACGGCTGGGATTAGAAAGGTGCCAGCTGTCCTTTTGCGGTCTGTTTCCTGCCTTCTGACTGAATCTAGTGCTCCTCCTGCCCAGTGCATTAAATGTGTGATCTTTCCCCAATGCTGTCTTCATGTCTGTGTCTGCGATGTGCTCCCAGACCCTAGGGTTGCTTTTCTCCCCTCTCTCTGTCTCCACTCTGTCAAATGTGCCTTTTGGTATGCATGAGCATCGGAGACAAGGCAGGCCAGCATGCACGGTGCTCTGGCTCTGTGCTGGTGGGACGATGGCACTGAGCCTCTGTTCCCCCCCCTCCTTTTCCTGGCTGGATGATGGAGGGTGGAGTGTTTCTCAGAGGTGTGCACAACCACAGTTCCAGCACCTAGCTCTGAGGGTGATGGGGCCAGTGGACACGGGGCCAACATGAAAACTGAAGGATGCGCCTTCACCCCGGGACTTTTGAGTTAGCACAGGGTGCTTAGGTGCGATGGAGAGCAGTGGCTACGGTGAATCCTTTGTGCTGGCTTTCGGCCACATTGGTCCGGAGGCTGCCTCGCTGCTTGGAAGAGTCAGCTCCTCTGCAAAGGTCCCTTTGGTGCTGGCACATCCTTCCCGAAGTTTGTAAGAGCAGCACGCCCACCGTGGTGCTTTGTGAAAACACAGAGAGCAGCATATGCTCCCCTTGTAATCCAGGCTGTTACTGAGAGCCAGACACATCCCAGTGAGTAGGAACCAACCTTGAGGTGTTGATGATGGATTTCTCCTGCACAGCCCAACTAACTACAGCAGTAGCTGATTCACACACAGGTGTGAGTCCAAAACCAGGGTCCAAGATAACTTCTGGGGGTATGGGGATGTTTTCTCACCCCCTTGTCTCCTGCTCTTTATGTAGCTGGTGTGTACGTGCTGTGGTTTGCTGTCTCTGACATGCCTGATGGTCCCAGACCTCTCCAGTCATTGGTGTTTTCCAGTGTGGTGTTTAACCGCTAACGTAACCACTAAACAGCTCCACGTTAACTGTTCCTTTTGTGTGCGTCTCGTGTAACCCAGTTGTCCGTGCACAGGAGGCCACCGGCCCCACGCCCAGGCATGCCACAGTGCTGTGGCTGGTCTTTGAATGGGGTGGTTTAAGTGGAATTGCTGGAGCCCATGTTCAGAGACATAATGGGTGAAACAAATAAAAAAAACAGAGCGTAATATCATGAAATACTGTTGTGGTTCAATATATTATAATTGACATTTTAATTTATATTATGTGAACTCCTACCAGATATTTAGACTTTGCTTTGCTTTTTTTTTAACCCCTATTTCCGTTACAGCATTTTTCAGAAATGCATATTTTGGTCACTCTTTTAAAAGTTCTGTGCACATTGATCATTTCTGTTCTTTCAGTTTTTGTGGACATAAGCTTTATGTTTTACACCAGAAAAGGTATTTATTTTTTACGTTTTCTCTCTGGTATATCTCTTCCTTTTGGATGATGTGTATGCAAATCTTAATTAATTACCACTCCACTTTCTCTCTCACTTAAGCACTTTAAACTTGCCTCTACTTCCCCCCTCTGTGGAGAGGTGATCTTGTGCATGCTGACATGTTAAGAGAGGCTACTGCACATGGGCATTAATGATCTCCCATTTCTGATGACAGTTTCTTTTGTATTATTAATCTTACTGGGGTTTAAGCTGTCCTTTCCCTTGAATCCAGATCAGGTGCCGGTGTGTGTTGTGCCTCCCCCTCCCCAGGTTGCCCATGGTGGCAGTAAGCTCATTGCTTTTTCATTTCTTGTACGGACAGGTTCAAATCGTTTACAAGCCAGTCGACCTGAGCCATGTGACATCCAAATGTGGTTCCCTGGGCAACATCCATCACAAACCAGGTACCCTTCGACTCTGCAGCATCCAGCAGCACTGGGTGCTGGTCCTTGGGAGCTCGCAGGCTGCGTCATGGTGTGCATCTGGAGACAGGGAGAGGGTTGGTGTAGTGCAGGGCGTGAGGGGAGGCATGTGGAACAGTGACTGGAGCATCAGAGTGAGTCCTGGGGTGATGGACTCTGTTCTCAGCTCTGTCACTGCCAGACCCTCTCCAGTCTGCCTGACCACTTGGTAGTAGGGGAGGGATCTGGTGTGATCCATGGACACCCTTGTCTGTGCCAACGCATCACTGTAAATGGGAAGTATTTAGGAATAAATAGGTGTGACTGCTGGTGTTTAGGGGAGTAAGGTTAGCTCCCTGCCCTTGGTTCTGTAAAATATTGGGATGTCTGTCTGTCAGCTCTGCACAGCATCCTTTAGAAAGTCTCTTTACCCTGGTTCCCATTTGGCCTGGCTCCTGGGTTTCCCAAATCACCATGCGGTCCCTCTTGCTGCCATTTTCCTGGTCCTCACCTTCTGCTCAGCCTCAGAGTGCTTTGGTTGAGCTGCCTTGGAACGGCAGCTCAGACCTCAGTGCTTTCTCTCCAGCCTGCCCTGGCTGGCGCAGGAGCTAACCCAGCTCGTGCTCTTCTCTTCCAGGTGGTGGCCAGGTGGAGGTGAAATCTGAGAAACTGGACTTCAAAGATAAGGTGCAATCGAAAATCGGGTCCTTAGATAACATCAGCCACGTCCCTGGAGGAGGAAATAAAAAGGTAAAGGGGCACTGGGTCAAGAACAGGCATGCTGTTCTGCTGCAAGTGTCTGTCCTGTGAGCAGGCATGCCAGCAAAGAGCGGTTGAAGTCTGGACTCGGAGAAGGTCCTGCTCACCCAGCTCATCTTTAGACCACATGGCCTCTCCTCTCTGCTTACCAGGCAGCACTTCTTCCCCAGTGCTTGAAACGATTCGCTGCCCATGTTCTAGCGTGGGGTGGTCTGTGCATGCTTGTCCTTCAGAGGACAAAAAGCACCCTGCCCAGGGACAGGCTGCTCAGCCGCTGCCCAAACAGCCAGCTTGCCTTCCTGCCAGCGGCTTGCTGCAGGCGGGCACAGCTGAGGACTCCTGGGCTGCATTTGCCAACCTGGAGGACACTTGCCAGAGCACAGCTGTGGCAGAGCTGTGAGGATGGCAGTCTCTGTCCTCTTCCTGGCCCATGGCCACCTGAATGAGTGTGAATGTGATATCCTCTCCTGTGGTTTCCTGCTTTTTCTGCTGTTCTCTGAAGTTTGTGCAGAAACACGTTTGTCTGTCAAACCTTTCACATCAAGGGGAGCCACTGTCAGCAACTGCTTTTGCACTCTGCGTTGCAAATTACTCTCAGTGGTGTGGCACAAAGCTGGCAGCTCAGGGTGCTGCACAGGTGTTGGTTCCCCAGTGAAAGTGGAGCATTAAAGGCTTAGCTTTATTTAGAAAAGGTGACTTTGCAGTAGGGCATCACTTCACAAGAAAGGTGATCTCATCTTACTTCAAGTCTCAGTCTCAGGTGAGACTGACCGAGTACTCTGTGTAGGGAGTGGTGTGTGTTTGGGGGGATTTAAATTGAAAGACAAAAGCCAATCAGGTCAGGTGAAATACTGAACTTGGGGTGAGCTGTTCCTGCCAGAGGCTTTGATGGTGACTTCACAGTAAGTCTTAGCTAAGTGAAACACCTCTACAACCTCGCTTCAGGGACGCCCAAATCCCTTGCAGGCAGGGGAGCAGGGAGATCAGGTAAGCACAGAGTTGAGACTCCAGCCTGGTGACACACATGGGTGAATTTCTCCAGGGAAGAGTGGTTTTTATCTTGCTTGTTTTTCAAACACTTTTTTCTCAATGGGAGGGGAAAGTTCTCTTTCGGCTCCTGTATTTTGGCACTTTGTTCTTGGCCACGTTTTCTCTGTGCACCTCCCATCTCTTCATCTCCCAGCGGTGTGCTGGCCTCTGACTGAGGGATCGCTTGACTTCCTTACCCTTCTCTCGCTGCTGCTACGCATCAGACTGCCCTGTGCTTCACTAAGCCCATTTTAATTGTTTTTATGATTACAGTGATGATTCTTTCATATCCTGGCACATTCACTGGGCCACAGTTTGAAGAACTTGCCCTTTGGAGGGGGAATTCATTTGCAGGGGTGTGACCCAGTCACCTGCCCTCAGCCTTCCTATGTGGCAGTTGCCCATACCTTGCCTAAATCCACACCTGCAGGAGGTTGTCAGTGTAACTTGAGTTCAGATGCTGCCTCAGATTGCTTCTCTTGTCCAGCCCATTCCCATTTCACCTTGGCACCAGGGACCATCCTCAGGCAGTGCTACTCCAAGGTGGGATGCTCTATTTGCAGGAAGGAGACAGGACACAGTTGAGGCCCATCAACCCTCCACATAGAGCAGATGTGGGCGGCTCCACTGCCCCTTCCCCAGCATTTCCCATGTCCCCAGTCACCTCCTTGCTCTGCGACACAGAAGATCCAGATTTGGACACACAGTCCACAGCTCTTTAGGCTGAACGCTGGTTCACGTGCCACTCCTGCACTGGGTCTGCCATGGGGAGCCGGTGTGCTCTGCCAAAGTACCTGTGCCGGCAGCATCTGCTCTCCTTTGCTGCACATGGAAAGCTTTCCTCCCTGTCTCCAAAGGCAGCTGCTGTTCTTCCTGTGAGTCAGTGAATGGCCCTGTTTTTCAGATCTTTTTCTCCCCAATTTTCTATTTCTTTTCTTATTTTTTGTCTTTTTCCTTCTGGTTGACATTTATTGGATCTTGTTTTTTGTTGCTGATGCGTTTTTTGCACCCCACCGCCCTGGGCGGGTTTCTTCACCTGTAGAGAGAGAAAGGCAAGGAAGACAAGACCTGTCCCCAGGCTGCTCGGACCCCGAGCCCAGACCCCGCTGGGCTCCAGGCCCTGGTGCTGGAGCCGCCCACCCCCCCGGAGAGCCAGCTCCCAGCCTTGCACTCGGCTGGGGAGGGCACCAGTAAGTAGCAAACCCGATCCACTTCACCTCCCTTCCCTGGCCCTTGCGCTTGCCGGGAGAGAGGGGTTTGGCTCGTGGGAGCAGCGTTTTGTGTGCCCAACTGGGCTGTGGGTTAAGGGGCAGCCTTATGCGCCATGTGGGGATCCCACCCCTTCCATAAATCTCTGCCAGGGGAGAGGGAGCAGCCCAGGTTGTGCCGTCTGAGTCCTGTGCCTGGGACCCACCGCCACACCGGGCCTGGGCGCTTGGGAAGGATTTGGCAGCATCCCGAGATGTTCCAGTCCTGCCATCCCCTCCGGTTGTGCCCCTTCCCTGTGTGGGCTACTGGAAGGGACATGCCTGAAGACTGGGGGCACTGGGGGCATCAGGCCAATGAACTGAGCTTTCCTCCCAGCTGCACAATGGCAGTGACCGAGTGGACAGTTTGCAGGTAAAAACGGCCTCTCCAGATGGTGTCCCGCATCCTCCCCGCTCACCACCCTCTCCTCTCGTTGCAGATTGAGACTCATAAGCTGACTTTCCGTGAGAACGCCAAAGCCAAGACCGACCACGGCGCTGAAATCGTCTACAAGTCCCCCACCATCTCCGGAGATGCCTCCCCGCGCCGCCTTAGCAACGTCTCCTCCACCGGCAGCATCAATATGGTGGACTCCCCCCAGCTCGCCACGCTAGCCGACGAAGTGTCTGCTTCGCTGGCCAAGCAGGGCTTGTGATCGGGGCACGGCGGGCAAAGATGAGAGAAGACAAGGGAAAAAAAAAAAAAGAAAAGAAACAAAAATAATAATCTGGCCTTCTTCCTCTGTTCCTTTTACAGCTGCTTCCCCATCCCCTAACTGGTTAATGATTTAACCTGCTTTTACTGTTCATTCAGCTCTAGCTCCAGGACTTCAAAATCAGTGACACTATGAGGTACAAAACCTCCTCTCCCCTGCTCCTCGGAGCGCACAGCCCATGCCAGTCCCCCACTCCCTCCCTCGTCCCCTTGCGAGGTCCCTCGCTGTCCCAGCCCTGCCTGGGGCCACCCACCCTGGGAAAGCGGGGAGGGGGATAAAGGGGACAGCCACAGCACAACGCTGACCCGAGCACCCCACACCGCAGCACAGGGCAGCGGGAGGTCCTCATGGGAGGGGATGTGACCTTCCCATGCTCGTTACCCTAACGATGCCCGGGCTGGAAATCTGGCCTGCAGGCAGCAGAGGTAGTGGGTGCTGCAGCCAGGGACTGCAGGGAGGTGCCCTCCCTTTCTGCATTAAATTTGCCTGCTGATTTGGAAGAAACCTTTTGTTTTTACCTCTGAAAGCCGAGATGTGTATGAAGATAACTGCCAGGTATCCCCTAAACCCGCTCTCAGCTCCGGCAGCTGGAGTACTGGCGAGGCCGGGGTATCCCATTGCGGAAGGGGCCCCGGACGGCCGTTCCCTTCTCCGTGGCTGTGCTGGAACCGCTGAGTGGATGAGTAGAGGCTTTTCCCTATTCCTTTGGCAGCCCCTCGTGTCGTAGAGTAGATTTGTCTGTATATGCTTGGACCGTGCCAGGGTGATTGTTTTCATAAATGAGCATGTGTTTAAAAAAAAAAAAAAATGCTGTAAGTAGTTTTGAGCTGCCCCCGCGCCGGCTCCACCACAGCCCAGCGAGGAGGGTCCGAGTGGGGGAGCTTTGCCAAGCTCCGGGTTGTGCCCAGACCTGGCGCCGATGGGGCAGCCCGGCACCGCATGTCTGCCGGGTGCGTGGGTGGGCACAGAGCCCCTGCCTTGCTCCCTGGAGAGGGCTGTGGGAGAGGGCTGTGGGGGGGGGCTGCGTTGGGGCTTCCCAGCTCTGCGCTGCTCCCCCGGGGCTGCACGCCTCCCAGGGCCCGCGGTTGTTCTATGAGGGGCACTCGCAGCTCCAGCGCTGGGATGGCCCCTGGGTTTGGGTGCAGGTTGTAACATTTTTGGGTTGTTCTTTTTTTTTCCCTGCAAGGTCAGCTAAGAGATCGCGGAAGTGGCAGCTCCATGGCTCTGCTGTTCTCGTGCTGTTGGCAGCGGTAGGAGGAGACACCCGGGAGGACGCGAGGGGAAGGTGCGAGGGTGGTTTTAGCTGGTGCCAGCTCCCCCAGGTCCCAGCCTGCGCTCGGGGGCCAGAGGCTGCTCCCTGGCACTGAACCCCCTCCCCGGGTGCTCTCCTGGTTTGCATTTGCAGCATGTTACCCCTCATAGCGTCTCCTTCAGACAGCGCTAACCAACCCCCGGCACCACACAGGGGAAAAGAGCTGATACACTGATTTCTTTTGCTGCTTTTGTTCCTGTGGCAACCTAGGGAGCGTGAGGGGGTGGCCCGGGGCTGTGCTGCACCCGTGGCTGTCCCCTTCCTTCTACAACCAAAGAGGCTGAGGTGCGATCAGTGCAGCTCAGTGTGCGTCCTCCCTCCCCGTCTCACCCCGAGAGGCACCGGCCGAGCGGTGGGGTATTGCTGACAGTGGCGGTGAGGGCGGAGGGGGGGGGGCCGCAGACCGTGCACCCCATGGGCCGTGCTGTAGGGAAAGCCGTGCTTTCCCAGCAAGGGGGCCGAAATCCTGGTCTGACTGGGTCAACGGTTGGGGGGGGGGGGTCTTGCTGGAGCACAGGTTGTCCTTGGGATGGCGGCTGGGTGCCACCGAGGCAGTTTCAGCAGCTGTTAATTGGGGCAGAGCAGGGGTTCCTCCCTGGACAGGGCCCGCTCCCATCCTTAGCAGGAGCCGATGAACCTGCCATGCTGCTGCGGCCTTCGCTCGGCTCCACTGGGTTCTCCCGTGCGGCGCTGGGCTGCTGCTGCTGCAGGCGGGCTGGGCAGCAGCCCAAGCCGGAGGCCTGTCCAGCGCCAAAGACGGTTGTCTGGGGGAGATGGCGGTTTTCTCTGCAGCCCCAGGAGCTGCTTTACTGCTGGGGAGAGGCTGGTCCAGCACCAACACGAACAGGTCAAGCGAAAGCCCACATCCAGCTTGTCACTCGCTCCGTTTCAGTTGACTATGATTGTAAGACTCTGTACTCCAGTCTGTGACTATCTTTGTATCGGTGTAGGATGTAGGAGCCGCTGCGGTATTTTTGTCCTCTGTAAAACGAGCAAGTGGGAGAACCACCGAACGCCAGTCACCCCTTTTAACCCTTTTCGGCTGCAGGACGGTGTGTAGCTGAGCTTGCCCGTCCTGGCACTGCCCTGTGCCATCCCCCCCGGCCCCCTGTGCAGCTCCTGAGGGTCACCAACGCCCCGGGCCAGGGGCGTCCTTGGCATGCGGGAGAGCTCCAGTGAGCCGTCCCTTCCTGCTGCCAGTGTCCTCAGCTGAGCGGGCATCCCCAGCCCCGTCTGCCATCCTCCTCGCACCCCTGTCCTCCCCCGCGGGGGCTGCCGGGGGGGTCCCGGGACAGCCCTTTCCATCCACCGCGTCTCCTGCTGTCCCCTTCCAGCAGCCCGAGCCACAACCCCAGCCCCGATGTTCAGACCCAGGCCTGAGGGTTACCATGGGCAACTGGACAGACTGACCCATGGCTTTTCCTTTACTCCACACACATCTTGGTCTGAAAAGGGTTAAAACCGGCACTGACTCAAAAAAACCACGTGTTTCTGCACTCAAAAAAAATTAATACGCTTGTTAAATGAACTTCCAGTGTCAGACTGCCGGTGGTGCTGGCAGCCCCGTGTCCCCCGCGGTGCGCT
This sequence comes from Haliaeetus leucocephalus, assembly GCF_000737465.1. Lineage (NCBI taxonomy): Eukaryota > Metazoa > Chordata > Aves > Accipitriformes > Accipitridae > Haliaeetus > Haliaeetus leucocephalus. Next base: position 2,716,202 of record NW_010972580.1, on the reverse strand, counting down.
GGGGAGGGGAGGGAAGGTTTGATCTCAGTGTATCATTCTAGCTTAGCTTCTGTCTGTGAATGTCCATAGTGTATCGTGCGTTTTAACAACTGGGTTACACTGTTGCCGTAAAAGTGAATTTGGAAATAAAGTCATTACTACGATAAACGCCGACTCTTTTGCACAGAGGGGGGAGCGCCCGGGGAGCAGGAGGGACCTGGGACCAGGATCAGGGACCAGGCTCAGGCTCAGCCAGGTTTTGGGTCCCCCACAGCCCTGCCAGCGCACCGGGGCCGCAGGACCAGCTACCGGGGAGCGGTGAAGATGGGCAGGGACCGATTTCTAAGTACCAGCCACCGCTCGCCAGCTCCCCTTCCCTGCAGCACGCAGGGAGGCCGCGCTTCTTCCTGCCCCAAACTGGGGTGCAGGAAGGGGAGGCCCTGTCTGGTGGGCAGCGCAGGCAGGGTGGGGCAGGGCAGAGGCCCTGCAACCAGGAAGCCCAACTTTTATTTTTGGCTCATTGCATAACCGTGGCCACATTTTCTCAGCTGCGGAGCAAGCCTAAATGCAGCTCTGCCCCCCCACCCCCAGTACCACGGCTGTTTGGAGGCTGCTTCGCATCACAGCAATGCCTCATTCCCCTTCCCCAGTTCCAGCCCGTTACAGCTGCAGCTTTTGCAGCCCGAGATCCCCCAGTTACCGGCACCGCAGCAGCCACAAAGCAGCACCACGAGCCCTTGTGCCGCACCTCCACCCCCCCACCTTGTGCAGGTCAGAGAAATTTCCAGCGCGGCGCAGCTGCTCATGCAGCCGCCGTCGCCACCGTTTGCTTTTCAGATTGGTTTTCCTCCCCCGTTAATTACTTGTAATGAGTCCAGCGATGCCCAGGTTGCTGCCTCCTACTTCTCTGATCATCTGGCTGATAATCACCCGGCACCTTCCCGTCTCCCATCCACTCGGAGAAGGACGCACAAAGTGTAACTCTCTCGTCTTGGAAATTTAGGAGCACCCAAAGAAGTCGCCTCCCACCACTCGGCTCTTGCCAACAATCAACTTTCACAGCAAAACCTGCCAGGAGGGCAAACAATTTACACAAAGGGTACCTGGGCACGAATCAGCAGCAACCGGTTAACCCTGAAAACGTAAAACAAACTCCTCGCCCAGCCCGGGTGGTTTGACTGAGCGACACGAAGGCAGAGCTCGGTTCTCGTGAGCTCTCCCAGGGAAGCACCACCAAGCCCCGGTCCCACTCCATCGCGCATCTCGGTGCAAAGCCCAAATCCGGAGATCCCGCAAAACAATTCCTCTTTTCACTAATTGACGAGAACTGCTGGGAAATAACGTTCTACAGGAAAAAAAGAGGCCATTGAAACGCGGGGTGGGAGGGAAGCGGCTGATCCGCCCAAGACCGGGCTGAGCGCGCGGAAGGGCCCCTTCCACTTCCCAGCCCAGCGTTTCACAAACACACTTTGCATAGAATGTTCTGTTTTAATTTTTTTTTTAATCTTTTCTTCTTTTTTTTTTTTTATAAGCACATTTGTGCTTTGCCAACAGAATCAAGACATTAACAAAGATCAGCTTCTCGGAAGAAAAGCATTTCTATATAACAAGGACATTACACAGCTCAAAGCAGGAAAAGAAAATATTTACAAAATACAAGGTGGTTTTTTTGTGGTTTTTATAATGCTAAAAGGGTTATTCAGAATTTTCAACCTTATAAATAGAAAAGCACTTATGCAGAGGGATATGGTAGCATTGTTGTTGTTTTTTAAAGAAACGATGACAATCCTTTAAACTAGAACAGAACCAAAAACACTAGATAATGTTGAAAATTGTGAAAACCCCAACCATTAAGCAGTTTAGCTACTATTTCTTTACGATTACAAAATGGAAAAAAAAAAAAAATGTCCTTTGTATTTTTTTTTTCCTTTTTTTTGGTGATGTGATTATACATAAGACAGGCACAATGCTAGCAACAGGACAGGGACCAATAGCCACACCGTCGGGATCAGAAAGCGTTACAGATGGGAACGGTGTGCAGGATCTGGGAGTCACTGTGGGTGCGGAAGGGAGGGAGGGGGAGAGGGAGGGAGGGGAGGAACGACAGCGAACTCGGTTTCAAAATAAAATACCTGTCAGGAGGTGGCACGTCGGACCAACGACTGGGAAATGAAACAGAATCGACACCTGTTCTCGGACCGTGTGTGGAAGTGGAGCGAAGCAGTGGTGACAGATCCCGATCCCCCCCCACCACCTCAGTGCGGCGAGAGCCGGCCGCCCACCCGCCACCTGCCCTCCTTCCCTTCCCTCTCTCATTTCCCGTTTTCTGAGACCAAACCCAGCTACAGGGACCACCCTGGCGCCTCTGCCATGCAACCCGGACCTGCCACGTCCCGCTCCTGGCACGGGATGCTCCATCTGCCGCCGGCCGCTCTCGGCGGCTCCTCGGTGCTGCGGCCCAGAGCTGCCCTCACCCCAACTTTCCAACCCTACGGGGGGGGAGGGGGGGCCGGGACGCGAGGGCAGAGCTCAAGCGTCTGTCGCAGACCCGCGTTCCCCAGCTGAAAGCTGCTGCTGGCTTCGGCCAACAGCCACATCCCCAACGGCGTCCCTTAAGTGCGTCGTGACTTCTGCTCCCGCTCGAAGTGTCCGACCGCACCGGGCTGGGGACTCTCTCCCCTCTCTGCCTTCGACCCAGGAGAAACACGCAAGGTGTGAACAAAGCTGCTTCCGAAATCCCACTCCTCCCACGCGGAGCTGTGCGTGAAGCGGCTAAAAGGGTCCTTCCTTCCCCCCTCCCCGCTGTCCCCGACGGACAGGGCAGCCAGACCTCGGCACAGGGCATGGCTGCTCCCAAACCAGGGGAGAAGGAAGGAGGAGGTGGCGGGCGGCCCTGGGGGCAGAGGGGAGATCGGGGAGGGGCAGAGTCACCCCTCGGGATACCTGGAACTACAACCTAGGGGAGGAAAAGGCCGGAGGGTGGAAGTGCAGGGTGGGCACTCTGCACATGAGGACAGACAGACAGCTAGTGAAGGTTGCAATCCCAAGACATCACTTTTCACCACTAATTTCACTCCACTAAAACCTTTCAGGGAGGGGGGTAGCGGGTTAAGAGAAAAAGACACCCTTTTGCTTGAGAAAAACTATCCCCGAAGTCTGCTAGTCAGCTAAATCCTGTGCTCTAGTTTTATACACCTAAGAGGGGAGGGGAGGAAAGAGGGAGGGGGGTCTGGTGGGCTGCTCCCCTCCCAAGGCTTCACTCCGCTGGGAGGAATCTGGGGGCTCTCATTCATGTGACAAGGAAACATGGAGAAGAAAAAAAAAAAAAAAAGAAAACAAAAAACAGTTTCTAAACTCCTTAAATTCACTAAAAACTGTGAAAATTCCCGGCAGGATGTTTGAATATCAAACGCAGATTTTGGAAGCTTTAATGCCAAGAGTTAGTTCTGTGTGTTGGTTTTGCTCATGTCTTCCCGTATGTCTCTATCTGTGCGCTGGCCGCTGAACTGCTGCGGAGGAAGAGGAGGAGGAGGGTGTCGCCAGGGGGGTTCGGCTCTTGAGGCTGGCCAGGTTGGGCAAAGCAGAAGTGCCATCGGTTTCCCGGGAGGATTTACTGCCCGACGTGCGCCGGGTGCAGCGCGACAACCGGTCTTGGGGGTCAGATTGGTCCTCACACTCTGTCCTGGGATCGTACGAGAGTGGGAAGGTGCGTCGCTCCCAGGGCTGCACAGCCTAAAGGGAAGAGACACCAGGCTATGGAAAATCCTCCGGAAAAGCTCTTCTGCTCCCCCCTCCATGCGCGACTCCAGCTGCCCGCAGCGGTGGTCGGAGCAGGCAGCTCCACGGTGCCATGCCAGCCACGGACTTAGCCTGGCCTCGTTAACGGAGCACAGAAAGCTTTAGCACACATGGTGAGGATGTGTCAGCCTCCAAACTGAACCAACCACTGGAAAAGAATCCTGCTGCCCATGACAAACAGCACCACGCTCTACATCCCATCTGGCCGAGCGTTTGGACGGAATTTCCCCCATGCAGGTTTCCAAGCTGTCTCCCCACGACGAGGGGGATAAAACAGCCAAATCTGAGTGTCAGATTCACCTCTATGCATCTGCAGCAGTCGCTGCAGCGACAGGCAGCACTCGGACCTTCCCACCAGCCTCCGGGAACAAAACTAGAGGAAAGAGCCACAACCGGAGCCAGCACCCACCTGCTCATCAAGGCCGGCCTCAGGCGTGGAGCAACGGGTGTCCTCGCTGGACAGAAGCCGCATGGAGTCACGGGAGAGGGGGGTGAGGGGGGCAGAGAGCAGTTCGGGGCTGATGGGGCTGCGCGGTGAGTGGGTGTGGGATAGCTCCGAATGGGAGTGGCAGTTGCCCACATCAGGGGATGCTGGTTGGGGAGTTGAGGGGTTCCCCAGCTGGGGGGTTGTCCGTCCGTCCGTCGATCTGTAAGACCTGAGATAGGAACACATTTGAGAGCCTGGTTTCGGGCCCAGCTGCGCCGCGCTCCCACCGATACAGGGGCCCAGGCCGCTCGCTGCCACCTGATACCACCTTACGATCCCTTCCACCGTCCCCTCCTCGGGAGCAGCCGTACGATAGGGAACACTGCGGGGATTCGGCACACGCAAGCAGGCAATGCCATGGCCCAGAGGTTAAAACTCATCCAGGCTCATCTTTGTCCCATCTCCACTGTCTCGATGCAGCTTTGCAACACTGATGCTGCTCTCCTAAGGTCACGTGTGCCACACATCTCCTACGCTGCGAGTGCTGCATAAATACCACGATGAGAAGGCACCCTATGAAATCAAACTCTTCAAAATTGGCTTCTCCATGTGTTTCCACCATCCACATGCCATGTGACACCAGGCAGTGCAAGAACCGAGCGTAGTGAATCAGTAATGCTGAAAATGCAGCAAGTTCAACAGTTGGGCGTAGGAGGAGCACTGTAAAACCCCTAGACTTCAGACCAACAATTAAGAAAGTTTGAGCACCTACACAGACTCCCAGATAAAAGACCCACAGGCTGCAAACACAGAAGCCTAACTGGAGTCCCCACATCTGTGTGCAACTCTTCAAGATGAAGTTCAAGAGCAAGTGGCAATCAAGGACTGCCAAGGATCAGATTCCAAAATCTACCTCAAAAGTACCTAGGTGTTCATCAGAACATACAAACCCAGCCCCAACTAGACTAATAAACAGCTACACCTGCAGCAAGCTAGATGGAGTCAATGTTCTGATTCAAGATGCAATTTAAAAGCTGCTACAAGAAAAAGCCAAACCATTCTGTTACATACATGAGGAACGAAGACCACAAGAGGCTCAGCAGATCTGCTGGAGCAGGTCACAAAGAGAATGACATTTAAGGGAAACTAAGCGAGTCTACCCCAGCATTTACTGGTTATTACCTGGCCCCCAGGTACTCTACAAGCAAGGAGCAAGGTACTGGCTGGATTGCAGCAACAAGAAGTTACCAGACCCTGAGGGGCTCCAACAATTTCTAAACAAAGACTAACGCAGCTGCAGAGAACAGCCCCAGGATGGGAACTGAGGGACTGAGCAAGGATCCTGCTGAGGAGGAGTTTGGGACGCAACAAATGCCAAGCTGAACTCGGCTAAGTCACTCTCAGCACAAATGCAGCGAACCACGTCCCGGGTTGCGCTGACGAACGTGGCCAGCGGGAGCAGGGACGCTTACATCCCCATCTCTCCCTGCTGGGGAGCTGTACTGGGAATACTGGCCCCAGCTCCAGGGGAATCTCCATCCTTGGAAGTCTTCACGCCATGGCCAGACAAAGTAACGGCCAACCTGGTTTCCTGCTGGCAGCAGTCCTGCAGGAGGCTGGACCTCTGCAAGTCTCTTCCCACCAGCATTTCTAAACCTGTGAGATGAAGTCTGAATTCACCCCAATGACCAAGCCAGGACCTCAACACAGCATCTTTCACCAACATCCTTACAAGAGAGTTTTTAGAGAAACAAAATTATGGTGAAATGCTATCAGATGTGACAAACTGCCTGAAGAAGCTTGCAAAGAAACACCAAAATTTCCCCCACTCCACCAGCAGCAGCACAAATGGAGTTTGACTAACGCTACCTTTGCATTTGCAAAAGTTCTTGCAGAAATAACCTTGCACGATCGCACACACCCAACAGGGCTAAACTGAAACCACAACCAGACTAAGACAACCGGGTGCATGTTTGCATGCAATTGTAGTTCAGCAAGCATTTCTGCCCAAGCACAGAGTGGTTCAAAACCAAACAAACCATCGGAAATAAAATGGAGAAGAGCCAATCTCTTCTTATGCAGGTTTATGATGAGATCAACAGCTGGAAACTGTGTGCAGTTTTAGACACCCACTCTTAAAGACACTGCAGAAAGGGAATCAAGTGTGAGGTGATCAGAGGAATGTAAGGACACGTATATAAATGGAGCAAAGAAATGGCATTGCTGAAGCAATCGAGCAGAGATGCCACAGACAGCATAGCATTGAGAATAACCAGTGTTCCTTGTTCCTGCATGAAGGATGCCCATCTCAGCCCTTTTGTTTTTCTCTGGACTCCCGAGCTGGCGCGCCAGCCTCCACACTCCTAGAGCAATGAAAGTGCTTGAGAAAGCAGAATCCAAACAGACAATGCAAGAATTGGTTGTCCACAACTTAACTGGTGTGTAACTTCACCTCCACCTAAGCAAGACTAAGCCCCGCTCCTACAAGGGCTCCTCAAGCTGCTCTTACGGATGGTGATCAAACTTTCCAATACCAGCACAAGCTTTTAACCACTTTTATGGATCAGCCAATCTAATAAAGCCTCCACAACCTGCTCCCAAAAGCATCCCACTCTGTTGGGAACGAAACGTTGACCAAGAGAAACCCACTGCATCCTCTTTGCATTCAAGTGTTGTTGGTGTGCTGGGCCAGCCCCTGCCAGCACCGAGGTAGTGCTGAGGAACCGTGCTGGCAGGCGTACCTGCTGCCCCGCCGCTGCGGGGGCATGCTCGTGCTCCACAGCCACCGGGCCCGCTCCATCTCTTCACACTTGCCATGCCGAGCAGCGAAGGCCGAATCAGACAAGTCCTCGATCTGGGAAGGGAAGGGTACAGGGCTTGGTCGCAGCTTTCTTATATTAAACATGCATCTACATGCAGTTCTGCCAGCATTAGCTGCAGTGTGAATTTAAATAAATGTTTATGTCTGGAGGGAGGCAGATGCTATCAGTGAGTGCAAGAGCACCTTGTTAAACTGAGTCTGCATTGCTTAGGAAAAGACTGAGAACTAAAAACCAAAGGAAAGCCACTTATCCCAGAATGAAAGCACGCACACAGAGGTTTAAGGAAATACCATCATTATCAGTTTAGCTAAAATAATAACTACAGTGGCATGACTGGTCATGATTTCTTGATTAGACTATTCCATAAAAAGATAGCTGCCCAGAGAGATCTCCTGACAGCAATCAGACCTCAGACTCAGCTGTACCCAAGCCAGTTAATCCAACTTCTGCCTTATTACACCTTTCCTGAAAAGGAACCAACATCAGGCTGGTTTCTGCAAGGCCAATTGTGCCATTTTATTGCAAAAAAGGAAGAGACTCTGCACACCCCTGCTGAGAGGTCCCTGCATCCACTCCCTTCTGGCAATCCTCTGTGGACACCGTTCAGCTGCTACCAACCCCATCCCACATTAACGCGGAAATAAAATTCTTCTTACCTCCTCATTGTCTTCATCAGGGTTCGCTTTCAGAGCACTGATATCCACTTCACGCCAGCTGCAACGCACAACAGAGGGCAGTCAATCACAGGCACAGCCAAGCACAGCAGCACATGCCCTGCATGCACTAACACTGTCTTTTAGGAAAGGAAAAATACAAGCCTGCCACAATGAGCAACATACTTAGGCCCAGTTTTATAGGCCGAGTGGCCACATTTGTCTACCAAAATCCCTCCTGTGGTATCGGACAAGGGTTTCGTCGCTTCCCCTGTTAGCCTGCTCCATTTTGAACACATCTTTTTGCAGTGGGTTCGCACCCACTGAGTACAACGCTGCAGGACAAGCAGGAGATGTCCTTCCACATTGGGAGGGTCAGGAACAGAGAGCAAGGCTACCAGTGTCCTCCCACTGCAGCCCTTCCTTTCTGCCTCCCTGCCCAGCTCCCAGTGCCGGTCTGGCAGCGTGGCTGAAGCCTGGCAAGGGCAGAGGAAGCAGAGCAGATGCTGCAGCATTTCCTCCTCTTCCTCTGGCTCAGCAACAGGCTCCGTCCCTGTCCCGCTCTGGAACTGGGAAGAGCATGTAGGACCAGGAGGAAGAAAGAGGTAAGTTGGGTAAGAGACCTGGACAACTGTGAGGGAAAAGGACTGGAAACTGGGCAGTTTGGATAAAGAAGTTGCACCAGTGTTGCAGCATGTCAGCACACTCCCACCAAGCAGTCAGGTGCAGAAACCAGGAACGGATCTCATCCAGGGTATTAATCCAAGACCATCCAAACAAGGGCCGATAGCTCACCTCCTTGCAGTCAGCTTGGGCAGAGAAAACTTCTGATTCCTACTACTGCCCAGGCATGGGAGTGCTTCTCCTGGCCGGTGCGACCCAAGGCTATAGCCCTCCTCCTGCACCGCAATGTTAACCCAGCCCAGGCAGCCACCGCCCAGCCCGGACACGTGCAGAGCTGGGAAACCACCAGGACTTTTGGCTCAACAAACTCAGCAGCTTTGCAGCAGCACAGAGGACAACCAGGATGACTTTAGGTTGCATAAAGAGACCGGAGCAGGACAGCTGGCTTTCATGCATGAGGAACACTCAGACAACATATTCCCTAACTTAGCAAGTCTCCGTCAATGGTATGATCAGAAATTTTCCAAACTCTCTCTAACTTCCAAGGAAGAGGAAAGCCCCTTTCCTCACCAGCACTGGCAGCCACTGGGAGCAAAGCCCTGGGCCAGAGCTGAACTTCTGACAAGACACTCGCACAGTAAAAGCCTGGCACATAACAATCCCGTGGGAGGTGAGGATCAGGCACGTACCTGGGTGTGAGGATCTCTTTATACTGCAGTTTCTCCACACGAGTCGTTGCAGCAACGGACATTGGGATGACAATATTGTTAATATCAAATGAACTTTCGCCTCTCCTCCTCCTTGGCTGCTGTAACATGAAGACAAGAACCACGTGAGAAAGGGCTGTAGGTTTTGTCAGGTTAAGTCACTGATGGAAAAATGACGTGGTCTCATGCAAAATGGGCTCATATGACCTATGGAGACTCCGGAACCAACAGCAATTTGCATCAGAATGGAGTTCACCTACTGCTTGCTGTAAGTCCTCTTACCAACCAAAAATCCTTAGTTTGGAGGGTACAAACAAGGGCAAGGGCTGCAGTGGTCCTGCAGGCACTGCAGCAAGGTAAGCAAGGGCTGCTGAGCTCCAGCCACCATCTCCACACTGGCACCAGCCGCTGCACAGTCGGGCAAATCAGATTGATCCAGCCGATAAACTGAACCAGCAAGAAAAGAAGTCTCCTATATAAACCAATTCCCTACTGCCAACATAAAGAAAGTAGTGAAACCATCAGGAAAGAGGGAGGAACCATCCTGTTTGGAAACAGCCCCCCTGCTCACGTCCCTGCAGGGGTGTGGACCCACCACAGGCGACACTGTGACAGAGAAGGAATGTGAAGCAGTCAGACAGGAGTTCATCTTGGGTTTTGACAGCTGTACTAGGAGCCTAACAGCTTCCATCTGTATCGCACTTTTTACTGGAATAGATTTTCTAAGACACAAATAAGCTCCACATTTATCTATTTAAACCTGGTTGAACGCTGGGTGCTCTCCTACCATCTGTCTATCCAAAAGCCTCCCCCAAACCTGTGACAGCAGCACTGATGGTACAGCGACATGAATCCTCATGGATCAGCTTGATAGGCAAATGGCCCATCTTCCTAACGGAGTCACCTGCAATTTACCATGTTCTCCATCTCCTTTGATCCCTGCGGCTTTCGGTGTAAAAACATGTGGGAACACAACTGCCAGGGACCTGTCACAGCCAAGCCCCAGGACTCATGTGAAGCTGGATGAGGACGGAACACGTGGGCAACTATTGTCACAGCGTCAAGGAAATTCTAACGTGTCACTATCAACAGTGAGGCTTGATGCACCAGTTGGGGAGCACATGCAGACCTGTGCCAGACTCAAACGATTGAACCCAGGACCCGGACCTTTGAGCCCAGAGCCCAGCACCCACAATGCTCTTGCTGGACTCAGCCACCGAAGAGAAGACACTTCATCTTGCTTTTCTGAATGAGCTTGTGAAAGAGCAGCAGAAAAATCAGCAAGAGAAGACCAAAAGATGTGTGTGAAGCACAAAGAAATGTCATCTTGACGCGCTGGAGCTCCTGAGAAGAGATGTCCTCTTCTCCAAAACACCTAGCACATTTAAGACAAACTACCGCTGCTCATTGGATTCTTTAGACACCCTGTACCATCACAGAGTGCTTCACTGATGTCGCAGCTGATGATGGAACAGCAAACTCCACACTGAAGGAACCCAGCCGGGACCTGGCAGCCCCAGAGCAACAAGCTTGGAGCAAGGACAAGGGTGCACAAGGTTATGCTGGAAGTAGTGCCCTCAGCAATGCCATGGACAGATGCCTCTTAACCACCCTGATTTCACCATCAGGATTTGAGGAGACCTGCTCCATTATCCCTGGGTCACACGCAGCTTACGCTGTGGCACAAACTACTAACCAGAGTGGCCAGACAGAGGCCAGATTCTTCACTGGACTCTTAAGAGTTCAGCAGAATTCAGCCCTTTATTCAAGGGCTTCTGTTAACGTGGGTCAGGCACTGGGAGGATGGATGATGTCTGGTGGAGGGGCTGTTTCATCGGTCTGACCCAGAGCACAGTGGGAGGGAGTTACGGTCCTGCTCACTGACAGCTTTTAGACAAAGCTTCATAAAGGTCTCAAATCCTGTCATCCTTCAGCATTTCAGGAAGCTGAGAGTGTCCAGAAGACAGTAAGTTAAGCAACTGCTGGGGCTCAGCTCTTGGGCTCCTCTTACTGCCATCCCCAGACAACTTCAGAAACCAAAACCCAGACATGAAGCGAAGCCAGGGGACTATTGAGAACAGCAACATTTACCAGCAGTTACTGAGCTGACAGTAAACCTGTAATCGCAGCTGACTGGCTCTCTGCACAGCCAAAGTCAATCCAGGAACCCTAGCCAGACCCAAAGTCAGAGTGAAAAAGAGGGCCAGCAACCCTACCACCAGCTGAACCAACAGGTCCAGCATGGTAAGAGAAATACTAAGCACTCTCAAGCCTAAGACGCCTGAACTGCTCAAAAGCTGAGACCCCATGATGGAATTGAGCTCAGGAACCTCTCCAGAAAGGCACTAGATACTTACGGCTGTGCTGGAGGTGCCCTGTGAACTCGTGCTGGCAGTAGCGGAGCCTTCCGAGGAGGTGGACAGTTGCCGCGCTATAGGGCTGTGAGGGGTGGGGGTTGCAGCTGCTGACAAGTAGCTTGGGCCACCGACGTCCGTGTGATGCTTCAACACTACACAAGGAGAGAGGGAGAAAATTAAGAATGACATTAGCAAAAAACCCAAAGGGGTGGTGGTGGTGGATAGAAAAGGACCATGTGCACTAGAAATGGTCAGTGCTGAGGAGCACTTTGCATGAAAGAGAAGCACCTTCTGATGGCGGCTGCCAGCTTGAGAGGCCCTGGGGGAAGAAGCAGTTAGAGCACACGAGGCATTGCTGTGGTGGCGACAAGGCCCAGAAGCAGTGCATTCCCCCTTCTCCGAGGCTGAAGGGGGAGATAGGCTGGATATGCAGCAAAGCCCAAGCTCCCCCCGAGAGACCTGGCCGTGGGAGCCTACCTTCACTCCTCTCAGATGAGCAGTCTCGCAATCGCTTTTTGTCATATGCAGGAGGCTGGACAAGCGAGCGCTCTGGCGCTCTCTCGGCCTTGGACACGGCCGTAAAATCGTCTAAAGGCGGCCTGTGTGCTTTGTCTGGTTGGATTTTTTGATGTGAGCGCTCTGAGGAGGGGAACAGAGAAAGAGCTATGAAACGCCAGTTTTCACCTCTCTTTCTGTTGGCACAGGAGACTCGGGCAGAGTTTACCAGCTCCATAAATCCAGACAGGTCGGGCTCAACACCATCAGGGTGCTGGAGAGATGTGCTCAGAGCAGAACGAGCTGTAGTACTGCCCGTGCCAGCATGAGCACAGCCTCAGACTGATCAAGAAGAGGTCCCTATGAACTGAGACCAGCCTGAACTTCACAACCTGCACACACTTCACCTTCAGCCCTGGCCTGTGATACCATGGCATCACCCCTGAGAGCTGAATTTGAAGGTTATCTTCCTCCTCTCTCCTCCCAGATTGCACAGCTGTTAGGTGCAAAACCGGGCAATGTTTCTGCACGCGGCAGAGGCAGGGAGGACACTTACTGGCAGCAGTGAAGAACGAATTCACCAGCTTGTGGCGGTCCTTGCGAGCAGGGTCAGACAGGCTGCTGGTAGGCATGGGGGCTCTATGCTTGAGCGAGAGCTTTTTGGGAGGTTTAATTTTCTCGTAGGGTTTGTTCTGCCACTGAGATTTCAACATGCTCTGGAAGTGCAGGCTCGTCGGCACATCTGCAGAGGGATACAAAACACGGCATTCAAATTAACTAAATTATGCACCAGAAAGCTGCGGTTCTGTAATCCTCTCCCAGTCCCCCAAGAAGAACAGCCTTTGACAAACATACAGGCATCAACTGTAAAACCCGGGCTTGCCTATGCCTTCCTCACATTCAGGGAGGACCTGCAATGTTAGGACCCAACATTTCTAATCTGAAGCTCTTCGAGAGAAGGACATTCCTACAGGATTCACAGCTCAAGTGTTTCCCAGCAGCAGAATGAAGTCTTTGTCAGAAAAACCATGTGTCTTTACCACTGAACGTATCTCATGTACTGCCACGCTCAATTCTGCTATCTCAGATCTGACTTCCAAGAACCTGAGATATGTCAGCACATCAAATCTACAGAGGTATGGGCTGGAGGAGAGAAATTCAGCTTACATCCTCAATTTCAGGTCAAGCCAAAAGCCAACCAAGTCCTGTACGACGTTAATCTGCCTGATGTGGCACCTCAAGCATCTAACGAAAGTTGTGTAAGCAAGCACACTTCAGAGGCTCAAAGAGCAGAGGTACTGCTGCTCACTGGGAGCTCCCCAGGCAGGGGATGGGTCACACAGACATTTGTGAGCAGGCAAACTCACAGGTAATTATCTGGGTAACTGATGCATTTCAAACCTGAAGTTTCTGCGCATACCACAGATCACGGTAATCCAGAGTACCCGTCCCTATTTAATCCTGCTGTCTCACAACGAGCAAAACTATGCTGTACTGCTGTGAAATTTGGCAGACGCTACATTTGCTCACGTTCCTCAAGCTTCGTTTCTCCCAAATCCCATACAGATGTGCACTCCTGACCTTAGCCAAAATACAGAACGCTAACAAGATTATTCAGTGTATTTCTTGTGCAGGTAGGCTAAGGTAGACTATAAAAACCGTTAACTGGAGTAGCAAACTACTCCAGCCTCAGGAGTCCCACAAATAAGCCTTTCTTTCATACTCATAGCTTCAAACTTCAGATTTGATCACCAAATACTGCTGCGTAAGTCTCCTCCAAGACCCAGCTCTCTTTTATATGCCTGAAAGCCAAATTCCTAGTTCAGAAAAGCATTAAAACCTTTAGGGTTAACAGGAGAAATACTGAGACATGAATTTATCTTCTCCAACTACACCTGTAAGATCATTATACACCAACATTTGTGGTTTGACATGCCACCCATCTGCTCTCCTCCCCCAGTACAGACCAGCAGACTGTTGCCAGCAGGACACGCAGCTCAATGCAAACTCACGCTGCCACAACTAGGAGTTAAAAGCTCTAAGATGAGCATCAGTAGTACAAACATCCCTCCCCCACATCTCTCGAGCTCACATGACATTTTCACAGGGACTTTGAAGCAGCTCTGAGCAGAGATGAACCTTCCCAGGCCCTGCACAAGGAATAAAGCTCCTCACTCTGCGCCTGCAGAGGGGACGTGAAGGCAATTAGGAGCTGCCGTGGGATTTAGAAACTGCATCTAGATAATCTCAGAGGGCAAGTGGCAGAGATTCAAGCCCCATCGGTAGTCTCAATGGCTGATATGTAAACCCCTCCCCAACATTTCCCCACCAACTCCAGGGACTGGAAAGCCCCAGCAGATCCAGACAGGCAAAGAGGACGGAGAGAGTTGGCAGAGCAGGGGCTGGAGTCGGCTGTTATTAATAGGGGGAATTTGACTCTCAGGAAAAAGCCAGGACAGCTGCATTTCAAGTACCTTGACGGTTAAAGCTCTGGTTTAGCCCCATCCATTTGCTAAGGAAGGGCTATCACAGTGCAACAGCAGCTCTTTGGCCACCACTACTGGTTTGGGGAGCGAAAGAGTGAGGGGCCAAGCCAGTCCTTTAAGGACGTGGCCAGCGAGGCTGCAAAATCACTGTGTTGAAGTGGTCTGACTTTGGGAAAATGGGCTCTTCTCTGTCAATTTTTTGCTTTCTCCTGAAAATTCATCCCAACCCAGCAGCCCCCACATCTGTGGAAGGAGAAGACAGGTCAGAGGGAGGGGAAAAATTCAAGCAGAATGTCAGCAGAAAATGAGTTATTTGCTGGCTTGTCACTGTCCTGCTGTCAGCACTGGTTGCACCATAGTCTGTGCAGCAAGCGACACCATCACTCCTCCCCTCCTCCTCCTCCTCCTCTTCGGCCGAGTGGTGCAGGCCTCCCAGGGACCGGCAGATGGCAACCACACTGAGCCCGAGAGCCCCGGCTCTCATCCTCCCCACCAAGGTTATTACATCATCTGAAAATTCCCAGCAAGAAATGAGATGAACCAGAAAAAAAAAAAAAAAACCTGAAAGGAAGGGGACAAAGCGCTTACAAAGCGCAAGTCCAACGGGTTAAAAGCCGTGATGCCTGCGCCCCACTTGCCAGAAGAATAAATTATCTTTATTCCTCCTGCGGGTGCCTGGCAATTTTGCCCTTGGCAAACTGCACCCGAGATCCTCAGCTGCTGGCACGGGAGAGCCCCAGAGAGACAGGCTCAAAGTGAAAGTCAGCACATGCTCATAGCTCTAAGGCCAGGCTCCATCTAACAACCTCACAAGCTCCTCCAGAAAGTCATAATTCAGCCTCTGCCCATCGACCCAGCCAGTTGGCTTTCAAGGTGAGCCCCAAAAATAATCATGGGGGAGCACCAACAGCAACCTGGATTAATACTCAGGCAGGGAGACACCTTGATGCAGACTAACGACACCAGGCAGAGTAATTTTCCTACCTGAACACGCTACCTGGCTTTTTGTTTGGATAGAAAAGAATACCCATCCCCCAAAAGCAACCCTAGCAAAACTAGGTTAATCTGAAGGAGGGGGGAGGGGGGGATGGGTATTTCTGTAGAGGTGTTTTAAGCTTTACACTTTATAGTTTTAAAAACAAAATTTTTAATCTCATGCAGCCAGAATGGATCTTTTACCATGTGAACTGGCTGCAGCTGACCCTAAGAAAATGGAAAGTGAATACTGGATGAGATAATTTGCCTGGTGGCCATGTTGCAATAGTACACAACAGGTTTTCTCACCACTTCCTAGGGTATTAGACTTAACGCTATAGACAGAGGATTACACGTGCTGTGAAGTCAGGAAATAAATTTCTGCTTCAGGAGTTCAGTGCATTCAGTTCCTTTAGCATTCCTTAACAGAGATGTTTCTTTGGGGCAGGGAGGGGGAGACATTTGGTTTTTAAAAATAGCACCAATTTACTATTTTGGTCTGTTTTAAATATAGTGCTAGTGAAAGATGCCAGACTAATTGCTCCCAGACACTCCATGCATTTCCCACTGTCACACAAAGTTTGTGCAAAGCTGGAATTTAGACCCAAACACACAGATTAGCGCAGTGTCTTAACCTGGACCAACCACTTTACATCCTCATGAGAAGCAGGGACACACACCTTCCTCCCAGCATTACCAGCGGTGTTTTACACCTCAAGTAGCCAGACACTCCTACCAAGGAAAGGAACCACTATGATCTATTTACTGCCTGGCTCTCCTGATAAAAGTACCAGTTCCTATCATTTGTGGTTCTATATTTTGTGACCAGAGGAAAAAGACGACAGATGGACATCAATGTCATGCAAGTCAATAGTTTTTGGTCAAAGAACAGGCTTGTATTTAATCTGGCAGCTTAGGAAGCAAAAGACTCTGGAAACTACTTCTTTTCCCTTGGGAAAAGTCCCTATACATGAAATCTGTGAACACCCTACAGTCAGGGTTGGTTAGTTATTACTTTAATGATGATTAACCCTGATACCGTAACACAGGGAAACGAGTGCCTTAACGGGAACATCCCTTCTTACTGTACCCTCTGAACCACAGAAGATCATTTATAATTCCTTACAAGGTCAAAACGATTTCCGGTGACTTAAACCATTCCACATATAATTTTATACAGACGAATAAACTCTACGGAAGCAAGTATTTCTCAAGTGGTTTACAGCAACAAAACCACCAGCCTAAGACCCAGGTCTGTCCCAGTACAGACTCCCAGGCACTGCTTGGTTTCTCCACCCCCAGTGATGCTCCAGGTCAGGTTCCCATAACACAGATTTATAGCAGAGCAGCCTTCAGGCTTTCCCAGACCCTTCACTCCAGTAAATGCTCTACTCCTAAAAATACCTGCAGACCAACAAACTTGGTCATACCCAAGCACATCTGCACTTCCTCTGGAAGCCCAAGATGCATGAGGAGGCTCTGGAGCACCTCCAAGCATCCCTTGCAACCCATCTCAGGACCAGTTTCACAATAACCCTGGCAGCTTTGTGGGTGCTGTGCTTACCGTCTGGGAATGATAAGACAGGATGAACACATGAGTCCAGTTGGGAGAGGCGCTCCAGCAAAGGGGCATCATACTGGATTTCCAGAGTCGTCGAGCTTCGAGTGCCACACAGAGCACATGAAGGGTTCACATCACAGCTACATCGCACCAGGGTATTACGATGGACCTGGAAAGGGGACAGAGAATAGTGTGAACATATCAGAGGTCAAGGTGTCTAACTAAGGGCTCTCTTCACATGTTCCCCTTTGACAGCTCATAAAAAACATCCTAAAGGCTGTTGTTTTGGGGTTTTTTTTAATACCTTGTGTAAAACCTGTTCATTTAGTCTGGACTCATAAAAGGACACTTTCACTTTGCATAAACACAACTGAAAACTACTACTCACCACCAAAGACAGTTTAACATCTACTAAATTTGACTAAAAGTGTTTAATTTTATATAGGTTGAAACCTCATTTATAAAAATCATGAGGCAGCACAATTCAGTTGTCAGAGAGGGAAAAAAAGCCTTTTTGAGTTCAGATGGGTCAGAGAGCCATGACTATATGCCAAGAGCTGACACTTACAGGGACATCTTTACAGGGTGAAAAAAGGTGTTTTTCAACCTTGTTTCTTAAACCAGGACAGACTTTTCAGTTCACAGATTTATGGACTTTATATAAACTTCATTTATATGAAACCACTGTAGGATGCACAACTGGATGTAAATCCCATACAGAGACAGCAAACTATGATTCCCCATCAAAATGGAAAGACGTATCAAACTGGATCATGCAGAAGTCTGTCCTGAGTCTAGTATTACTCAAATAATTTCCATTAATGATATGAATGATGGAAGAGATAATATCCTTAAGCCTTAGCAAATAACACTAGAACTGGGAAGGGCTGCAAGCACCTTGAAGGAAAGAGCTGGAAACCCACTCATGGTTACAAATTAAGAGAAATGATCTAAAATAAATCAAATGTAATTCACTGAGGGCAAATGGAACAAGTGGACACTTCAGTGCCCAGTGAAGAGGAGGAAGAGGTAACTGAGCAGCAGTTCTGCCCAGAGGATCTGGTGGTTGTTATGGATCAGAAAATGAGCATGAATCAGCAGTGTTGTACCATTACTGAGAATTAACACCCCACAGGGCTTTATAAACAGGACGCCTGTGCAACACACATGAGGTAATCCTGCCACTCTGCTCAGCATTGCTAACATGTGAGCTGGAGGGCTGCACCCAGTTTTGGGCACGTATTTAAGAAATGCAAGCATCAAACAGAGAGGAAAACAACAAAAAAATTACAAGGTAAAAAAACCCATCCTATGTGCAAAATCAGAAAGACCCATGGTGTGTTTAGTGTACAGGTGACCATATTAAGAATTACCACATCAACTTTCACACTTCAGGGAGAGCTTCTGAAGCGACTAGGGGAGCTGACCAGTCTACACCAGGACTTGGACTACTAGTAATGACTTTAAATGGCAGCCAAGGCAGCTTATATTAGAAAGTTTGGTTTGTTTGGACAAAACTAGCTAAGCACTCAAATAACTTGCCTAAGGAGGTTTAGACAAACCACCTGGCACAGTATAAGGATAAACCAGTCTGCTCTGAGGCATGGGGATGCTGCGGGTGACTGCAGGAGACCCCTTCCCATCCTGTTCCACAAGACCAGTCCTGTTTCCAACCCAATGCAGACTACAGTCCCACTCAACCTTTAAGCCACTTTTCTTTCCTACAGGACATCTCCCAAGTTAAAAATTTCAAGTGATGTTGTATTCAGATTTTTTAAAACAGTAGGCACACTTATGGATGATCTCTGTTGAAGCAGTGAACTCTCCTGGTTGTGATTTCTGGTCGCAGCAATCCACAACCACTTTGTGCTAGACAGAAGAGTGTGGTCAACTGGACATGGTATGTCTGGACAATGACCTAGCCATCACCCAGCTTTCTCTTGAATAACTGGAGGAGTCCACAGAAATCCTCTGCTATCTGGCACACCGTCCATCCTTTGGAATTGCTCTTCTGAACCACCTCTGATTATCAGATGTATTTGATGACTACAGTCAAGACCTAACACAAAACTAACAGCTATTTCTTCAAACACTGAGTGCACAAGTCAGCATCACCTATGAGATGGTTCATAAACTTCCAAATCACTGAAGATCTTCCAAGCTGTCACTGCAGAGCTCTACCAGAAATACCCCAGATGAAACTGCAAACAAGTAATCAGTTTAAGCTAACTCAGCTGAGTGAGAATCTACTTTGCTCAGAAAAATGTTGCCTTTTGAGCTTCTCTTTAAAACTCCAGCACCTACAGAGCGAAAACCCCTGAACCTTTGGGGTAAAGTTTGACTTGAAACACTTTAACTCAAAGGTAAGTGGCTTTTTGCCATCTATGGTTCCGCAATCATGAAAGCTGCATGCACAAAAAAGGTCCTTATTCCCTCAACTTCTAACTATCTATCCTCCAGCTGACAGTTTATGGCATTCCTAAGAGAAATTTAATGAAGCACGACCTTTCCTCATACAGGCAATAAACAGTATTTCCACTTAACTGAATTCTGCATAAGGCAGAGGAATATAAAATAAAAAAAGAAAAAAGAAGAAAACAAAACCAGGAACAGTCATGGCATTCAGCAATTTCCAAACTTAAGCAGCGGAAGTGAACACGATCACCTTGGCAAGCCTTTTGCAAGACATCCCACATATGCCTGGTCAGACAACTGTAGTTTTTCTTTGAGCAAGTAGCAGCGAGTTCCTGGGGCTGTGTTAATTCCTGTGCTCAGAGTTAAGGTTTCCTGATACTTGACTTTTCAGAGCTTCTTTCAATTGCTCAGACTGTGCCATATTGAACTACCCAGCCTGAAGTTCACCTCAGACTGGTTGATTTTAGAAAAGAAAACCCACATCAGAGTTCAGTATCTCCCCTCCTCAGTGACAGCTAATAAAAGTCTTCCAACAAATTAAAAGCTTCATTTCTCCAACAGCCTTTGAAGCCTCACTGTCCTCTTCCTCCCCATTATTTTTCCTGTCTTAATAACCACAAATGTTCCCAAAGCAGGGAGATCCCTTCATGCAAAAAGCAAAGGCACACTGGACCAACGCATCAGTACATTAGGCTCTTTGGTGTGGAGCTTTAGCTATATACTGCATCAAAAAAACAAACAGCACTAACCTTTTTGGAAAGGGGCATAATGCTGCTAGGTCGAACAAGCCGTCGCTTCTTACAGCTCAGTACTGGGCGAGTGCGAGCTGCTACACACGTTCCATCCGAAGATGAAGAAACCATGTTCAGTCGTTGCTTTTTATGCAAGAGCTCCTCAGCTTCCTGGCCATCTCCCTGAGCATGTTCTGCCAGGCCAGGCTGAAGACTGCCCGAGAAGAGAAGAGGTAGAGGAGAGGAGAGTAAGAAAGATACTGTTACTCATTCAACCATCCCACTTACCCAGCAGTACCAGCCAGGTTCACGATTCAGATCTTAGCAAACACTCTAAGCTGAGTTTAAAGCATTGCAGTTTCATGAGGCAGTAACTTTTATTAAGCCAACTCTAATTTTTGCTTTTACTTTGGTCACTTTCCACACTCTCCCACCACTGATCCTTTAAAAAAATACCTTTGGAGGTTCTGAACAAAAAATAGCATGTAAAGCCGAACACAGAGCAAGACCAAAAGCCACTCTAGACCTGAACAGCTTTTATCCTAGAATTCAGCATCCCTTAAAATTACAGTTCAGGGTATCTTAATACAACAGGTTCTCAGGAGTCTAAATGCCAGGGAGCACAAGACAGAGAACATAATTTTCTAGAAAAAATATTTAACCTCAATGTAAACTCGATTCTGATTCATATTTGAGAACTATACCTCTAACAACTCTCAGTGGTGACACCAGAAAGGTGCAAGGTTAACACTAACCTTTCTGCTTTACATACAAAGGATTTTTCTGTCCACATGCAGTAACCCTGCCCTACCGTGGCATCAATACACCATGGCACCTACCAAATACCAGCGCAGCTCTTCATCTACGTAACTTTTTCATGTATATTTTACAAGTGTTTAATTTCTAAAAATGTGAAACATTAAAGCCCTGTGGTCTAAGGCTCTGCAGTTCAAAGGCTACAGGGATATAAAGGGCTCTGTTATAGCCTGCAGTGTTTCAGCTGTAGCAATGAGTTAGTGGATTGGTGCTTTCTACACTTGCTCACACTGCACTAGTGCAGCATCCCTCCCTCCGCAAGGTACTAAGCAAGTGCAATGGTTCCGGCAATGCTTCTCTAGCCACTCTCAGAACTTTGAAGCACCACGTGTTCAAGCGTTTTCAAGCGGTTTAACCCTGAAATCATCCTGTAGCACAGGAGAATTTCTTTCACTTGTTTCCATTTACCCACTTAAAGACTTTCTCAACAGAAACAGCCTGGAGAAACAAAGAATTTAGAAAGTCTTACTCCCAAAATCAATAGGATTTGGGTACCTCAGTACCTCCAGAAAAGTGGGCCGGTGGTTACATATACTTCTGCAAAAGAATTGCAAGCGGGCCACCAGTACCTTTGAATCATACAATTTGCAAGTGTATTAAAAATACCCATAAAGAAACAGTTTTGAACATGCTCATTGCATGGTTGCCTGCAGGGCTTGTTCATGTAAACACAGCTCAGTTTAATACCATTTTCAGAAAAACAATGCAGCAGAAAACCTCAAGCAAGCAATCTCCTCCAGAGTGTTTCCAAGCATGATCTACTACCATGCTTTTTTAAAAAAGAGACCATTTACACTGTTACCAACCCAGTTACTACCAACCAGCACGTTACAGGTTGGTTTCCAGTGGGACTTTGTAAAGATCATAAAAATCAGACTCTTCTCATAATATGCAAGCAGCTTACGTGTTAATAACTCCATTGACGGGTCTTGGTGCTCCACAGGGCTTGGCGGGATGGGATTCAGGAGTATTTGCAGCAGAAATACCCGAGTTCTCTAGTGGCTGGGATCCAGAAACACTCTAAGGAAGGACGAGAAAGATCATAAATTAATAAAAAAAGCTTCTTAAATAGCCACAACTTTCTTATTCCCCATTTCTAGTTGAGGACTCTGCACTGTAGCCATGGGTTTCCACACAGGACTTCAAAACAAGGGTTCAGAAGTCACTATGTGAACAGGAGACTGGAGACGTATGGACTTCTTAGGGAGCAGCTCTGGCAAGAGGATGGATACAGAACAGCGCTTTCAATGCAAGAACCAAAGGACTTCAATTCCCCCCAGGCAACCACTGAGGAGCATGAAAGGCTGAGGTCTTTAAGGAGATTTTAGCATTTTGTCTCAATAGTGCAAACAAGTTCATAACCACCTGTAAACCTCGCAGGCATCTTCAGAAGTTTGA
This sequence comes from Haliaeetus leucocephalus, assembly GCF_000737465.1. Lineage (NCBI taxonomy): Eukaryota > Metazoa > Chordata > Aves > Accipitriformes > Accipitridae > Haliaeetus > Haliaeetus leucocephalus. The sequence goes on along the minus strand of NW_010972580.1, from coordinate 2,693,958 downwards.
TGCTGTGCTCTAAGCCACACGGCTGCAAGCTCTTGTCTAAGCACTTTGGGGGAAAACAGGAGAAGAGGGAGAGGAGAACAGACTTGCAAAACTGAATTTGCATTAACTAAATACCTGTGCAAACATAGTCCAAATAGCACTTTAAAAAGTATTTTAAATGAGTATGCACACAAGCTGTGGTTTTTGGATATAAGCAGGCCAACCCTATAAAGCTAAAACTGCCTGATAAACACAAAGCTGGAAAAACCTTTCTGGCAGAGGAAAAGTAAGTAAAAAATAAGCTAAAGACACAGAGCTCCCCAATCCCTTATGCCTTAGGTCTGAAATACAAATCCCCTTGCTCTGCAGCGAGCGGCAGTTACTGTGTGGCTGCAGCACTGAACAATGCCCATCGCCCACTGCCCTGCAAGTGGCCTCAACAGGGGGTACTGTCACCGCAGCTTCCAAGGACACACTGGCTTTGTATACCTCCTGCCAGTGACATTCCTGCTCTCCACCCCAGCAGGTGCCGGCACAGTCCAGGATCTTCATACCCCTGGCACTCATCGCCCCCAGTTTCATCCCTGCAGCCCCTTCTTTTTGTTTTCAGACACACTCTTCCTCCTCCCTGGGGTTAAACTTCGTTTCTTCCTTCGTGCAGCACTTCCTACACTCACTGCCAGTATCTCTCTAGCTGGGTTTCCCCTTTCGTGCACACAAGGGTGGTGGTGCAGTTCAAGTACTAGTAAAAAAGACAAAAGAAAAGGTCTGACTTATCTACACAGATGGCCAGCCAGCCCCCCTGCTTGTCACATACTCCATCTCAAAAGTATCTGTATTGCGCTGATTAAAATCTTCCCTGCATTCACTCCCCCAACTCAATGAACAACTAAAATCAGGCTATGGCAGTGCTGGACTAACGGTTTCCAGAATAGCAGAGACCTGACTCACCAAGGGAAGAGCAACTTCTAACAACACAGACAACTTCTGCCTGTTGCCTGTTTGGGGAACTTTGCTGGGTTTTCTACACTTCTGCTAAAAAAGACGTTTCTCCCGGGGGGGAGCAGAGACAGGATCAGACCGACAGGCTTGTCTCTGACACTTGATCTGAGCGCACAGACATAGGGGCAAGATCAGATCGCGCCAGAAGTGTTAGGCAAGCACAACGCGTCACCCTGGCAAGGTGAAGCCAGTGCAGGAGCTCAACGTTTTCCCTCTGGTTTCCAGAGACTTGGCAAGGCTGAGCCTTCACATGACACCTCCGCCGGAGGCACCCACAGTTCAGGAGGGCGGGTACACATGACTCATAAGCTCTTTTGAAATAGGGTATTTATTTTCTTCTCCAGAAAGGGTCTTAAAGGAGGAACCTCTTCTCCAAGAGCTATCTCCGGCTTGGCGGTTCAAGATAGGAATAGAGGGTGACCCCGCTGCTTCCTGCGGAGGAGCTGGAAAGCATCAGTCCAAAGTCTATTTATCAGAAACAGCCCAGGCTCACCTTATCACACTGAAGATGGGTGTACCCTAACAAGGCTCTGACAGGAGCAATGGGGCAACGAGCAGGACTGCAAGAGCTGACATCTCCAGCGTTCAGAGCAGAGGCAGAGCTATTGCACCAGCTCCTCCTGGATGCACCCCCCGACGCCGTGCCTTCCTCCAGGGCTGGCTGGGCAGCCAGGCTGGGATCCAGAGGAGCATTCATCACACCGGGATCACATTGATGCTCAGGACTGAGCTCTTCTCTGTGTTTTGGTTATGCCTGGGGTCTGGAAGTTCAGGTCTTTAGGATCCCTAGGACTCTTGGGGAAGGGCGTCAAAGATTCAGCTTTAGCACACCTGCTTGTTGCACATGAAACCAGGAGCCTGCAGACTACCAGGGGCTCTCACAGCAGTAAAGAAGCTGTGTGCTGGCAGGTAGTCACGACCCAACAAATGTCCCCCCTATTCCCAAAAAACCCTAACAAAACCAGACAGGTTCAGACATTCACCTATTAGTAGATACAAACCCCTAATGCAGGGAAAAGCCTTACCAAGCCACTCCGTCAGTATCTTTTCTCATTTACTATTAAAAATTTTAAGTGCACCCCCCTTGCTAGATTAGCAATACAAGCAATGAACCAATATCAACAAGTCGAGATATTTCTTCATGTTCTTCTTCATGTTATTCCCATCTTCAGGCAAAAATATTTATTCACATACTGAGCTTCCAGTTCCCAACAGACATTCCCAGGCCTTCTTTGCAAAGCCCCTCCCTCCACTGACAATGGGATTAACTCCTCCTAAGGCTTATCAGCCACATCCCACATATCAAGCTGGTGCCCGAGGACACGTATCCTGCATTCACACCAGCCAAAGGAGGTACCCATTAGTGGATGAGATCCAAAAAGGAGCTGGGGGTGAGACAGGATGAATTCCTCCCCTTACTCCACGTTGCAGACCTGTCTCTTACTCCGCCAGTTTGGGGAGGGTGGGGAAGGCAAAAACCCCAAAAGTCTAATTTGAAGCAGCCCAAAGAGTGCCAAAATGATAAGCACCTCTCCAGAAGAGGCCCAAGAGATACCCTTCCAGTAAGTGTCCTAACGCAACAGGAATGGTCTCTGGGCTAATCTCTGGCTCTGAGCAGATCAAGGCTCTGACTCAACACCCCACCCTTACGAGCAAGTCTGATTAAGCACAAACCCTCCAGCAGGAGGGTGTAGAAGCTGGGTGCCTGGAGGCAGTGTTTCTGGTGGCTGACACCTCCAGCACTGCTGCAGAGAAGCTAGCAGCATGGAGTGATGTGTGTGTCCACCAGCAGCCATGTGTGGAAGGGGAATAAAAAGACCTTTTCAGGAGGAGTTACCCTCCAAGATGGCAAGCATGGCTGCAGGAGTAGCCACGAGAAGGTGCCAAGTAGGAAACTGCAGCCTGCTTTACACCTAAAATGTTGCTCTTCACTGCTCTCAGTATCTATTATTTGTCTCACTGTTACCTCCAAGACCTTTAAGACAGATCGGATCTCCATCGCACAAGCACTGCAGTAACAGAAGTCTCTGTCTGAAGAGCTCACCCCAGGTGAAAGGGATGAAAAAAGGGACAATGCAGGAAATGAGTAAACACAGCAACAGTGAGGTGGCTGTGAGCAGCAAAACCAGACAGCACCGGCCAAGCAAGCATTTTCTTTTCCATACATCAGAAATCTACAGACGTCTTCTACTCTATACATACAGAGATAATGTCTAAAACAATCTAAAAAAGGACAATGTGATGATATTGTAAGTATATGGAAAATGTCTTTTATATGTAGGGACAAAGTCAGGTGGGACACAGTCCTTCCATCTGCAGATTCCCAGGTTGAAAATACACTCATGTCAGATAAACATCTTGATTTAAAACAGATAAGGAAAAAAATATTCTTCCTATCACTGTTAAATTTGATCATTTATCTCCATTATCAGCCTGCCATTTACAGATTAGCTCCCAAATAACAGCCAATTCATCAGTGCGGGAGCTTGCTATTTCTGAAGCGAATCGGAGCACGCTGTCACTGTGCTTGTTTATTATTCTCCAAGCGCTTTTTGGGTTAAAGCATGAAAAGGGGGGGCCATATGACAGACGGACATCACTGTTCAAAACCAGACACTGCGTAATGCTTGTGATTCAATCATGATCTGTAGCAGCCCCTGTCATCCTGGCTCTCCAGCCTCCCGTCGCTCCTCCAGCGTGGCTCTGTGTTCATGTGAAGGACCATCTACTATTTCAGCTGTGAGCAAAGCCTGTTCATTGTACCAAATTACACAGCAGAGTTTTGGGCTCAGCTAATCTGCTAATTAAAGACTTAAATTCCAAATGCACATCTGAAAGCCAGTGTCAAGCGAGGAGACATTTTATTACAATCACCTGTAATAACCCCTTTGCGGTCCGGCGTTGAAAAATTTCACAGTATTTCATATTATCATTCAGTATCAGGAAAACTCTGACAAAGTCTTGCCAGTGATAGGAGAAAACACTCAAAATACAATTTTACAGTCACTTCTAGGTAAGTTTTTTATCTGTATCAACTACATTGAATATTAGTCTATGAAACTCAAGCACTCCATTGCAGTGAAGCTTCTCTTAGTACTACACCACAACTTCAAAATCCTCTATTTTAATACGTCAATGTGTCCCACAGGATCAAAAGTAATCACAGCCAGGCTGAACAGTACGATCAAGCCTTTAGTCTGTGGCCTACATTTCTGCATTAAATAATAAATACCTGGCACTCTGCATAGTTTCCAGTGCATCTCACTGAAATCATTAGTTCCCCTTCCAAGGGGTAACACTCAGGCAGATATTAATAGCCACATCTTCAGAAGCCTTTGCTAATTGTGCTGCTCTCAGTTTGAGGTACTTTTTTGCTACAGGGAAAGGATTAGTTAGGATTTTTAAGCTTCACAAAATGCTAATGCATATTACAAAGGTACCCCAAGGAACTCTGTTCTAAAAGGTGTTTAAATCCTATCGTTTATTAACCCCAAAATAATCTGGGAGGGGGTGAGCTACACAGAGCAACAGATCAGCAATTCCCATGTGAAGTTCCCACAGTGAGGTGCTTCTGCAGGAGGCCAGTCCCATGCCAGACACATGGTTCAAGGATCTCTCTCCATGGCAGCTTAAAAGGACAAATGTTCCCTACCCGAAATTCATGAACATGAAGTATCTGGACCCAGTCACTTCTGCTGCTGGCACTTACCAGCCGGTCAGCCCCAGGCTCCAGCTTAACTTCAGCACTAACGGGACGGGATGCATCATCTACTGCAGGATCAGGGGGTGATGCTTCACCAAGAACTATCAGCCCCTGGAAGAGAGGGAAGGGAACAGGAATTAACTGCAGGTCCTTCAGTCTCAGCAAGGAAACTGCGCATCCATCGTCCCCCAGAAACTACAACTATTGCACAGCCAAGGCTTGCATTCCCACTGCATTTTTCAGACATGATGCCAAACCGAATCCCCTGCTGCCTGGATTTTCCTGACATCTAAGCTGAACTCAGAGGGGGAAGGACAGTGCTGAAGCCAGATCACATGCCTTCAGATCATTAATAGTAGACAGTTAGCTCCCTCTCGGGCAAAACTGCTGAAATGCTGGTGCCATCCCACTTCCCATCCCTTCCCCTCCTCCCGCACATGGAGGTTCAGCAAGCTGCATGCCAGCAAAACCAAAGAGAACGTTTTGCTGTAGTGCAGAGCAGGAAACGACTGCTTTCATAGTACAAAGTGGAACTCGCCACCACAGCCAAGCAAACAATTTTGAGCGCGTGCCAAAAATCTACAGTCAATCTTGTTACTCTGAGCAGATTTTTTCAAAGAAGTGATATTCACAAAATTCAGTAAGAAAAGAAAAACACTGATAAACAAGCCATTGCTGTAACCCTAGCGGGACAAAGCACAGTGGCAGAGCACTGTTTTATCAGGCTTAACATATGTTGTCCTGTTTATGTTTTACTCTAAGCGAAGTTCACTCTAAAGGCAGAACTGCCTTCTCTCTGAACAACACGAAGTAAAATCATTATAATTATGTAGATTCTGAGCTATATAACAACAAAGCAGAGTAAAATGTGCAAGGGATTAGAGAGCTGGTGGAACCTACAGGCCATGAATATAGTCCAGGACAAAGACAAGCCAGGACAAAGACAAGTCAGAACAAGTTTGTGATCACTCAGACAAGGAGCTAGGGAAAGGGCTGCTCAGATTAACAGGCAGATCAGTCATCTAAAATAATTTTGGAGGTTGCACGGTATATCACAAGAAAGTGAGCCTGGAAGGGAACCTGGACACATTATCTGGAGAGAGGAGAGTGCTACAAGGCTTCCCTCAAAGCTCACAAAGTCAGACCTTACATATAACTGCATGAACAACTGATGCCATGGCACATGGCCACTGAAGTCTCTTGTAAGGCTGATCTTATGCCCTGACACAATCTTCTACACCACAGATTGCTGGCTTTCCAGAACTATGGGCTAGCTCATAGTTCAGTGATACTTTATTTAAAAACAGTTCATAAACTAAATACAACTGTACCTGGCCTCTGACCAGCAATGAGGGAGTAGCTAGCTTCTAGAATAAACATGATGACGATTTTCTAGAGTTTTCTGGCATCTCAGAAGGATGTTTAGTGGACAAGAGAGGCTGGAAGTCTAAATACTGCTGTGCTTTTCCTCTACTCTTGAAAGATCCCTCTCTGAAAGCAACCTATCACATTTCGCCATTGCTTCTAGAAACATCCTCAGGCATGCCTCAGCAAAGAGGTCAGTCATGTGCAGATGTCAGCTGTAGGAGACAGTGGACGTGAAAAAGGGAGAAACTGGGACTGAATGCAAAACTGGAACCAAGGAAACTGCCTTCTTTTAACAAACCAGAAAGCACTTCGGCTTCTCATTTGCTCAGCGAGAGAATGACATGGGGAATCAGGGGCATCAGGAACAGAAACAGCCACCAACGACTTCTGCCTTCAGTTTAAAGAAAGAGGATGAAGGGAGCTGCTCCATGCCTCAGGAAGGAGCAGTAATTAATTCTATATACTGTGGGTATTTGTTTAGAAGTATGTCCCTTTACCGGTGACTTTGACGCAGTGGCAACGCTTAACACAGCCTTCCCTGTGACAGTCACAGATTTGTTTTCTGTGCCCTCGTACAGAAGCTGCACTGCCCAAACCTACTGTGCACGCCAGTTGTCCTCTCTCAGCTCCTAGCCCACAAGACAGCTTCCATGAACCTACAGACCTGCAAGTTGGACAGCATCTTCCTACCGAGGGCTTGAGCTATCTGCTTTGCTTCCAAGAGTTTTAAATCTCCGTTATTTATACACTTCTGAATAATAGAGAGGGATTACAAGGGCAACATCAAATTTCCAATTCCCTTTCAGGAAAGGGAAAGGAGTAATGCATCTGAATTATTCCAAGGTCACACAATACTTGTGTTTCATCAGCATTTTCCAAAACAAAGAAAAAAGCGTGGCCCCCTCCAGTATTTATGGGCAAGCTTGCTGCTTTTTAACTCCCATTTTTATCACTAATTACAGTATTAGTGAGAAGTCAATCATACAGGTCTCAGATAGAGACAGATATAGAGATAGATCTCAGATGTCTCACAGTCCTGTAAGTCAGCAGCTTCTGCCAAGGGACGAATGGGTGAGGAAGAGGACTGACACACATTAAGACACATCAGAAAGAGACTGAGTGCCCTGAACAGCCCCACACAGGGACAGCAGCATCTTTCATCGTACCCTACGCCTGACATCCACTGCAGACACAGGAAACTCATGTGAGAGCTGCAAATTCTTCCAGCAAGAGGCTCCTCCTAATTCCCATCCCACCCTTCCCATCACGCGTTTCTCTTGACTCAGCAGCTCGGACCAGAGCACAGACCTCCCCATGGGACAGGCTGCACACAGATCAGACCAAAAGCTTGAAGGGAACACAGCGAACCCATCTCGGATGGTCTGGGAACAAGTTGAACCTGGATCTGTAAAGACAATGTGCAAAACAACCCTGTCTTTAAGGAGTTTTGGTCACTGTATTTCAACCAAGTATGCGACTGCACAAAATTCCTGCAGAAGCCCTTCATCTTAATTTACCTCTTATTCCATGTAAGAGTGAAACTCATAAGAGACACAGAAAGAGACAAAAAATGCTGTTCGTTCCTTTCCAAACATGGAACATCTGCCACCCATACATGCAGGGAGGTGCAAAGAGTCTGCGTGGGGGGGACGAGCACCGTGCCACACCCCATCTCAAAAAGGCCCAACAAAGCACATTTGTGAAAAGAAACAAAACCACCTTATTACCTTCATGGATATCCAGTCCCTTAAATTAACTGTACACGCTCTTCAAAGCCAACACAAAATAGCCTGCTATTTTTAAGCACCAGAAAACACAGTACTTTACAACTAACTTTGAACACACGCTCACTGATTTGTTGTTTTCCTCCGCATCTCACCAGGCTCCAGCTGAGCTGATCCAAATGTGCTGAAAACACAATTACTGCTGAGACACTCAGGCAGCAGTGTACCTTCAAACTAGAAGGTTATTTTCAACTGCCTGGTCCTTCTCTTGCTTTGATTTGACAAAGCAACGCATCTTTCTTGAAGGGTACACTGGGATGCAAACCTTAACATATAATGGTAATTTATCTAAAAAAAAGAATAAAGTAGAATAGCAGCTTTGAATTCCTGCAGCAGCTACACTTTAACCTCCTTATGGCCAAATAAGTTAGAGTTATGTTGATAGAAAAAACAAGGTGTCTCCAAATTCTTTAATTGCTGTCCTTGTACAATTTGAAGCCAAATCCATTCCAGTAAGACTCTTGTATTACTGAAACATGCACTCATCTATCTAGTCTCCTACACTTGTCCCAAGCTGCTTTTATGAATCTTACTTGAGTTTTTCCATTGATGAAAACAGAACATGTTTTACAAGGCATCCTCGAACTCGATAACACCAAGACAACAACCGCGGGGTGCAAGCAGCGATCTCCACGAAGTCCTATTAGAAAGATGGAGTATTTGATACTCGCTTTCTTGTTCACGCAGAACAGCCACTACCAAATCCTCAACATCTGAATTCTTCTGCCACTGTAAGTGGCATGCTTTATCTTCAATTCATGTATCAGGTTATCGCAGTTGAGGAGTTTTTGTTTGAACAAATCAAAAAAGATGACATCCTGTTTACTGAAACCTCAGATGTACTTTTCAACTTTGACACAATACCGTGATGTTCTCCTTTCAGACCTAGACTGCAACCTTAGATAAAAACATACGGGATGCTTGTAGACATTATCAGGCCATTTCACGAGTCTGTCAAGTTGTCATCATCTGGTGAAAGCACTGAATCTTCCACTTCATTAGATGAGTTTTCTCATTTCTTCAATTACTTAACTTTTAGCATATAAATGTTTAGCTATTTTGTATTTTATACTTAGAAACCATCTTAGAAACCATCTTGCATGATTGGCTTTCTTAAGACAGAAGGAAGATGATTCTTTCTGAAACCGGTTCATTAATATGACATACAGTTCGCTTCCCAGAAACCTTTTGCTCTAATCTCAGTAATGTATTCTGTTCAGCAAGCCATGCTCTTCCACCTAGCCATTTATAGCCCTCACTCACTCAATTAGCCTGTTTTTCTACATAGCTGCATAAAAGTCCAGTCTCCCTCCCCTGGCTGTGCTTTCTATCCGCCCGGAAGCCTCTCTCCCCGCCACCCCCAGAGCACCACACATCTTGGGAAAAGTGTTTGCCAGACTCTGAATTCCTGAGGATCTGTAAGTTGATGCAATACCATAAGCCTTCTTGCTACAAACTCCAGACTTTCCTCCCTCCAAGGCCTGACATTTAGACGTGCATGCCTGAACAAGTCTCAGTAACAATTCCTTCCTCATCCCTTCTCTGCTCTCCCCCGCTCTCCCGCCATCTGAGAGCAAGTCTGAAAAAATAATTCCTTCCACAGAGAAAGGTCATCACCTAGAAACAGTCTTTTTTTATGATACAGACTCAATTTTAAGCCTGTGCTATGTGATAGCATCTGAAGCTAACTTCCTCAACGGTCCCCTCCCTTCCCCCGTAAGTCTCTTGTTAGGTTGTTCCTTATCCCCATCTTCAGCTACTCCCGAAAAGAAAGAACGGGAAGATATTAAAAAAAAAAAAAAAAAAATCAAATAAAAAAGACAAAGGCTCAAATGATGGGGAACAGCAAGCCTGACTTTCAAGTAAGGTATTACTCTCTTCATGTTACCGTATTGAACCAGGGAAAAGAATTACACTCAGCCCATGCCAAATAACATTACAATTAGTCACAACTGTGCAATATGCTTTTTGAGAGATGCGGGGGGTGGGGGGGGAAGCATCAGGCTTTGCAGATGTACTCCCCGCTGCATCAGAAGAGAGACCAATTAGGCGGCAGACAAAGCAAAATCAGACGTATCCAAACACACTCCTGGTCCTCACCTTATTGGCTCTAATCTGCTTGTAAATGTCCGTTTGCTGCCGGATTCGGTATTCCAGGTCCGAGACATGGGCTTGGAGCCAATTCCAGCGACTGACGATGGCTGCACGGTCTGCTGCCCATCTCCACTCTGCCCTTCGCCTCCTGGAAAAACAGAGAGGGGAAGGGGGGATTATTTTGAGTGTGATTTTAATTATACAGTCCACAAAAAAACCTAGCAGAACTGACAGATAGATCAAAAGCTACATACTGAATGGCATGACTGATACCATCTAGCCACTGCTAATAATTACCAACCAAACTACAGACGTGCTATAAAAGCCATGCCTCCACAGAGCAATATTAAAACAACTTTTGGTACCCAGTGATTGAAGTCCTGCCTATGCAAGCGTTAAGATTTTATTCCACGCTTAGCTGAACCAGCAGCTCCAGTCCTACCTGGCCACATCTGCCAGACCCACTTTTCCAAGTCTTGGAGAAAATAAAACCCATCTGCCCTCCCTTCCTCGACATAGCCTCTTTAAAAAAAGACCTCTGTCATCAGTCACAAAATACGCCTGAACCAGCGCATACCACATGGCCACAATTAAAACTCAGTGGCAAGTTTCACAACACACCATCATTTGGTTTTAAGAGTAACCACTGTTTGGAGACAAGCAACAGAGCTAACAGCACCTTGCACAAGCTGCTCCCCTGCAACGAGGTGTTGCAAAGGAAAGCGGGCAACAGTAAACTTGATTTCTGCATCTGATGGCTTGACTGAGCAAACAAAACCAGGAAAAAACATCAGAAAATTACCAAGTGAACGACTCCTCCAGGGCTCAGAGGCGCAATGCGAGAGAAGGCGAGCACATGTGGGTGCATGGGGGAACCCACACACTTTGCAACTCTTGACTGATTTCCTACCTTCTTTATCTCTGCTGCGAACACAAAGTACGGTTCTGCAGGAGTGTAAACATGCTTTCACTAGTGCATGGACTATACCATTGCATTTTACAGTCAACTGTTACAAAACCACCCTTACTCTCTACTACCACACTGCAGGGCAGAAAGGAACACAAAGATGGAAAGGTACATATAAATCCATGGCTCTGCTCTTCCACATTAAAAGCCATAATACTAGGAAAATATACCCTAAGCATCCTGATTCTGGTGGATAAATATTACGGCTACCCAGAAAGGAAGAAAAACCACAACGTGGTGCAGAAACAAAGCATCAGCAGAAAGTGCATGCACAAATCCAGTGCCACTGCACAAAACCTTTGCCACATCTGCATGTTTGGCAGTTAAGAAATTAATCACAAAATAATTCCCTTTGTCTACCTCCCCCTCCTTTTGTAGCATTTTTGAACCCAGCAAGAGTACGCGGGGCACGGGAACCACCGCAATGTCCAGATTTTTCTTCCAAAATCTAACCAATAAGTCTTCTGCTGAGATTAACCCGTTTCAAAGCTGAAACCAGCCATTATAGCAAAAGCAGCACATGGTAAATGAAATTTACTACTGAAGCACCCCCAGCTGCAGAGATGGTAAGCAACAGCAATAATCAAGTTCTTAGAAAAATCTACACCTCCTATGCATCTGCCCTTATTTAGGCGTACTGCTACCAAATGCACTTGCCTAAAAAAAAACAAAACCAAAAAAATGCACCAGGGTTATTACAAGTTTCAAATCAGCTAATAGAAATACCCTGAAAAGTAGGAGTTGGTTCCTTCAAACTGCAAGCGAAACCCACAAATTTAGAACACGACACGTTCTCCATATTATTGCTGGACCTCCCGGCTGCGTGGGCGACATCGCTTCAGTGCCAATTTAGATGAGGCCAGATTTCCACCGAAATGGGTAATTGTATCTGCTGCCTACAGCCCTCTCCAAGACCATTTTCAAAGCACCTTTAGGAGCTTACATCCTTCACTCTGAAATATTTCCCTGTGTAAAGTGCCTGCTCTACTTTGATCAACACTGATCTTATGTTCAGTGGAAATTTTCATATTTATTATAGATGGATGCTACAGCAAGACCAGCTCTTAATCCTCCATCAGTTACACTGAGGATACAGTCAGCAGAGCCCGAGACAAAAGGCAGCTGAGCACTGAGGCCGGGTAAAGGTCTGACATACCCTACCAGCAAGGCAGAGTGACCACAGGGTTAATCTGGTTTACAATGGGCTGAGCAGTTGCCAACACCACCCCAGCATCACCCGATCATGCAGCTCTAATCCAGATCTCCGGTCCAGTCATGCTGTACTCTGTTCCAAGAAGGATAACGCCTTGCAAGCTTTATGGTCCCTCCTCCCCACAAGGGATCTCCAGTCTGAGCCTAAATGGCACGAAATCCCCTCCATGACACCCGATGGCAGAAAAGCGGTGTTTGGGCAGCAGATCTCCCTTATCTCGCAGAGACGTTTCTCTAAGCATCACTGGAAAAGAAAAGCGGCGCTGCTCTGACTCAATCACCCACAAGATTGACAGCGTTTTCACATCGCAGTTTCCCCCAGGACTTTCCAGAACACATTACTTCTCTGCCAGCCAAATTTCAGTGAAATTCTACCATACTCTCATTTCAGAAGCTAAGAACAATTTCACTGGAGAAGAGTTCAACGTTTTTATAGCTTAAAACCAGGAAAGACCCCTGCAATGGCTGTGTCTGCTTTTATGGCATCTTCAGCATCTGTGGATGCAATAGACTTTCCAGATCCCTAGAAAGTTTAGGACTCCAAGACAGATCTCAGCAGGCTTCAGTTTGCTCTCTGGCAATCCACGTAGCATTGGGAATTGTTTTTAGAAATATCATAAGCTGCTGAGAGCACCTCCAAACTGCCAGCTCCCTTGCTTGCCTCTGCAACATTATAAAGCACCTATACCTGCTGGAACAATACTGGCCTGCTCCATTAAGTACATCTCATTCTTTTGCTCAGATTACACAGGAATTGACATTAACTATAAAAAACACCTTATGCCCATTTAGATTCCTAAGTGACATGGCAGCGTAAGCAGCAGTAGACCTGCTCTTTACCTTAAAATCAGGACACATCCTACCCCAGAAAACCCACTGGATTTAAACCAAAAATAAACCAAGAAAGCGAAACACGGTAACGTATACTTCATCCTCTGACACCCTGCGGCATAGGTGGAGGAGGGGAAGATACATAATGATGGCTCAGCCACACTTTCCAAAACAGTATTGAGCGTAGTGTGGTCCTCTATATTTAGAATTAAGCCTTTTTCAGAGCCTGTTCAATTACACCCTTTGCTGCAACGTGCTGTCAGCAACATATATGTTTTTTCCTCATGTAGATCAGCTTTTGGATAACAAGCCATGTAGCTTCTTTAACTTTAATCTCTATACAAGTATTTTGCAAGATCAATTATTTTCTTGACTAGCACTAGAAAGTAGCAACCATGCACAAAATACAGGATCTGAAGTTGCTGCAGCCACCACCAGCAGTCACCTGAAACCTCAACCAGACACCCTGCTCTGGGGGGAGGGAAACCCACTTCCTTTCTTTCTAAACATTAGGGACTTTAACGTGATGATTAATAAAGGAGTTTATTGCACTTGCCCAAAATGGGTTTTGGATTAAGCTGAACACGAAGACTGAAGGGATGGCCAGATGGCTGCTGAGAGCAGTGTCGCTGAAAGCGCGCTGCGTGGCTTGTCCCGAGAGTGGTCCTGTGCTTCAAGAGGCAAAGCTGGCACAGGGAGTAACGTGACCAGCAGCAAAGCGGTTAAATCCTGCATCCTCCAAGGGAAAACCGCTCACCCTGCTGCTACAGGGGCAGGACAGCCCCTCCAGCTGGGACAGGAGGGTAAGCTCAGGAAAGAGCACAGAAAATGAATTATTTAGGAGCCCGATCCTTTTAAAAAACAATTTCCCAGGTAGGCTCATTCCCCTTCTGCAGGCACTGGTGTGCGCCCACAGCAGACGCCGCCACGGGAGCGACAGCCGCCCCTCGCCTGCGTGCACCCAGCTGGCGTGGCACTCAGCTTGACCGACAAGGACAGCGTCCTGCAAACTTAAGCAGATGGTGCTTATTGCAAATACTGCGCATGCGCAGAATTAGCAGCCTTACGTCTCCTCGCGCGGAGGAAACCCGCACATGCCCGGAAAGTGCCCAAGAGGGCTGGGATGGAGGAGGAAGAACAAGCAGGGAGATGAGCCAAGCTCAGCCCACAGGGTTATAAATACCGTGGGAGGCTGCAGGGCTGCATGGGAAGGGGGTGAGGGAAGAACGGGATACCTCTCCCCATCCGTGGCAGAAGACCTCAAGTCCTGCCCTTTATGGCTGCAGCCTCAAACCAGTGCCAACAGCTCCTGCCCCATGGTGCCAGGCTCGTGCTGTACTGTGCCCACCTCTCCAACAGAAACACACAGCCTTTAGGAAACTACAGGAAGAAACTTTATCAACATGACAAATTCTCAGAGGTAAACACTTCTTCCTAGAAAACAGCGGTTAGTTTCATGAGCCTGCAGAAGGGCAGGGGGAAAAAAATAAATCCTGTGTTACATCAGCCCAAGGGCTGGGCTTGGGATGGGCTCCAGTTCCTCCCTTAAGTAAAAAACAGGCAATTATGGGTTAAAATCAGTTATCCTAAATGGCAAAGTCAACTCCAGAAAACAAAACCCACCAGCCAGGTGCTCCTGCCAGGCAGCAGTGTCCCCGTTTCAGAGGCGGACGAGCCAACGGGACAGAAAGGTGACTCATTCCCGCTGGCCCAGCGAGCCACAAGGGGCAGGGCAGCCAGCCCCATGCACCACAGAGCTTGGCTTCAGCTATTTCAGAAAGGGGCGTGTGCTCTCATTTCATTATTTTTTTTTTAAATAAGCAATATAAATACAGCCCTGCCAATGAATACAGCAACACCTTGGTCGATGTTTTTTCATCGGTACGACCCGTGCTAGAGCCGGTTCAGCCATCTCAGCAGCCATGGTGCTGTAAAAGCTGTACAAGTTCCATATAGATAAGCCCTCCCTAATACAACCTCCAACTATGATACGTGCTTAAACCAAGCCAATGCATAAAAATCAAGTCAAAGCTGTCACTTCCACTTCCAAGGAACAGCACACCCGTGCCCTCCTCCCACGAGCAGGTTTTACATATTGCCTTAGAGGAAATTCCGGCCCATTAGAGTTCCCTGCTGCCGGCTGGTTTTGTACCAGCAAGTCTTACCAGACACACGTTTATTTTGCTTCTTCTGGACCTCAGAGAAGCTGCGTTGCCTCCCTCTACCAAGCGATTGGTAGTGAGAAGCCCCTGCTGTCCTTCAGTCTGTCTTGCTTTCTGCTGACTCCATACAGCTGAATGCCAACAGGGTGGACAGAGATGGCACCAACAAACTGAGGGAATTAGAGATTAGCAGAATTATTTTTCACCAGGAGACTGCCCTACTAAAGGCCCAGCTGCAAAGTGAACAGAGCAGATCCACCAGCTGCTGCTAAACCATCCTGATAATGACACGGAGCAGTACAAAAAAATGAAGTTAAAAGATTTCAGATTGGAAAGTTACAGGCTGGAGGGGAACTATGCATCAGAACCACTTCTAGGAGTCAGCAATAATGAATGAGAAACAGCCGCAGGGGTCTGGATTGAGATTGTTTCTGCCACCCAGTGCACTTCAGCAAACCCAAATCATCTTGATGTTAAATGAGGAATAACAGGTCGCGCTGAAAGAAAGAGTTGATGCCAGAAAGAGAGAGAAATGCGACACACAGGAACACTGAAAAACTTTTCACACAGCCAAGCAGCCTGCACGGTGAAATAGCAATGGGAGAGATTCACAGTGAACCAGAAAACGCCTTCGGCAATGAAGCACAAGCCCATGGTGAGCTGCACGGCGCTGCCGGGTCTGCTGCACCACAGCTGCCCTGCCTCCATGCCGGGCAGAGGGCAGGGGAGCTGGCACACCCCAGGGGCACGCAGCAGATCTGGAAGTCCTCGGCTGTGACACTGCCAGCCTCTCCCAGTGCAGATACAGATTAATGCTGCAACACGAGGCAATAAGCTGCGGCTTTCCAGGCACTTTCCATATGGTTCCCCTCCTCCACTATTTACTGGCCTATCCCCAGGGGCTTCTCTGTCCCCTGAAATGCAGTCACCTACCAACACAGAGGCTGCTCTATATTTACTCTCCCCCTTCTGATGCAGCTTTCGATGGAAGAAATCACCGAAGATCACCAGGTCTAGTCCAAAGCCCCAGATTTCAAGACCTTCCCCCAAAAGACACACAACCTCAGCCTCTCTCACCTGCCAGAGGCAAGCTGGAAAGGTGTTAGGTGATTTCACGTAGGAGGCTCACCATGGCATTAGGACAGACCCCAAGAGGTACAGTATAGGACATTTCTTGAATAAGACAATTAAGTATCTGTCCACCAAATGAGGCTTCAGAACTGGGAATCAGGAGATGTTTGCCAGATGACCCACAACTGGGGCTCCACTTTGACAATCCTGAATGTGCCATGCTGTGGGGAGAAGGATTTAGTCTCTTAACACCCAGCCAAGACACAGCTGGGTCAACATTTCACTATTTGAGGGAGAAGAAAGGGAGTGGAGATTGTAGAACAATATCCCACGGAGCTTCCTCTGCAAGACTGTCTGCACGGAGCTGGTTCTTCACGGAGGTCTCTATCTTGAAACACTCTTGTGCTATATGGCCAAATTCTCCTTTTCTTGGATTGTCTGATCCCACCCCCCATGTTGACTTGCTGGAGTCCCACCCCAGCACACCACATCCTTTCCCACCAAAGGCACGGCCCACACTGAAAACCTGGGTTTGTTCTGGAGATGCTGTCCACATTCATCCCTTGTGGGTCTACCAGGTTTTGGCTCTGTTGGGGGGGTTGTCAGAAAAACAGGCTGGGTGCTACTGGTTTGCCATGAACTGCTCCTAACATCCCAGCTGGTTGGCTCTGGATTGGTAACAACCTGCTTTTGGCCTCATATGGCCCTTCATGCACTTGTCCTCTCCCTGAGGAACCAAGAAAAAATACACGTGCATGATCTCATCATCAGTTACACACATCTCTCAGACTATGCCAGCCAATTTGCAACTGCAGGAAGCCACAGTCCCATCCTGAATTTTGATTCTGCTCCAAAATCTCTGCACAAGCTGCCTTCCTCTTCCCAGCTCTGTACTCAACACGTCCCACCACTGCCAAAATGCTCAGAGGTGCACTTCGTGCCTTCCTGAGAGCTGCCCAAGTACCAGCACTTGATGCAATTCACTGTTCTTAACTAGAAGAGGGATCTTGCTGCCAGCTACAGCAAACAAAAACAGTGCACACCAGAGCTGAGTTCCCATTTCCACCTGGGATTTTCAGCAGGGACAAAACCTGCCAACAGACCACAAAAGCAGTTTCAAATATGACAGTTTATGACATTCAGCTGTCAACTCTATTAAAGGGCAAATCGTCCATATTAATTCTGCCTGCTTTCCTTGCATTACCTACCACAAGGCAGCAGCCCCAGGGCAAAGTTTAGTAGTACGAATGCGATGCAATGCTTCATGTCCATACTGGTACAATGCCTAATCCTGAACAATAGCGGGATGCCAAGAGACATCTTAAGGTTAAATCAACTCCTGTTGATTCACCGGAAACTGAAAAACATTAGCATTAAAACTAGGTTAAAAAAAGCTCCCCACTCCCTTTCTCTGCTCATCTTTTGAGGGGCTCAAATGTCAGTACTGAAAATGAAGTAAAACATCAGGACACTTGCTTTCAGAGTCCATGCTAGGCACAGCATTTACAAGGCTTACACACCCTGGGAACCCAGGACAAGCCCAAGTAAAAAGCCATGTGCTCTGCTCACATACACAATTTTGACAACAATATTCTAAGCTTCATCCCCCAAGCACTACTTTTCAAATTTGCAACTACTTTGCAACTTTTTCAATTGCTCTCATGATCTTTAATTGTGCCTCACTAAAAGAAGAGATTTGCACCCGACTCAGCTGCTATTTTTCTAGTTTGCTCCTGTCCCCATATAGTCTTAAAATTCATTCCTCTGCTCTAACCCTCTACAACAGACCACCAAGCTTTTATACCTTCTTTTTAAGACCAGTGCAAAACCAGATCTATGAGTTAAAATCTCCGAAATACACTTGCATGACAGCTCCAAAGGAGGAAGAGAAAACCCCACAAGGCTCAAGAACAATCTCATTAGCCGATCATAACATTTCTGCCTGCGAAGAAGCCAAAGTGAACAATTTGTTCAGCTGAACACCCGCCCCCACCCTGTGGACAGAAACATCAGCTTCTGAAGGGCTCTTCTATTCACAGCATGTGCTCAGCACTAATCTAAATCTAGTTCAAACCTCAACTCAGTTCATTCATTCCCGTATTCAGAAAAAATGAAGACCTCTAGAGGCTGGGAGTAAAGAGTTATTTCCACTGTTCCTCACTGAAAAACCCCCACTGCTGGGGGAAATTTGTGAGCACAAATCCTAAGGCATTTTGCTGAGGAGCAGGACTAAGCAAGGATGCCAGGCTTCTGCCCAAGAGAGAGGGCAGCACTGGCTGGCCGCCAGCAACCCAGGGGCCATGCATAATTTGCATTCAAATAAAGCAGATCACAACTGCCCTCCTTTTTGATGATAGGGAACCATCCAAACCACTCCACCGGCCACAGCATGCAATGCTTTGTCTACAGAGCAGCCATCACTCGGATCAGGATATGAAAGGTTTGTTTTGGCATCTCTAGTTCATTTCTATTAAAAAAGAAAAAAAAAGAAAAGAAAAGAAGAAAAAAAAAAAATTGGCCCGGCCAGCCACTAAAAGATGCCTGAACTCCTGCATAGAAATTATGGCAGGACGAGACCGCACAGCCTGTGGCAAGTGCATACAGCAGAACCCAAATTTCTAACACTCCAGTTGCAGAATCAGTGTCTAGCCCACGGCTCAACACTGGTGTAGAACCATGGGTCCCAGCAGCCCCTCAACCCGAGGCAATCCTCCATACTAGAGTTAATTTCTTGCTTTCTCCCTTCTTACTGCTGCAGCCAAAGCCTTTGCCCCAGGCCACACTCTCATGGCAGTTTCTCTCCCAAAAATATCCCCAAATCCCTTCCTAGCAGAAGGTAAGTGCAGCCCAAGGACCCAAGAAAACTCTTGGACAGGTACAAAACTCAATCCACAAACAGACCTACAGAAGGAGAAACAAAGAGGGAAATTAAAAATTCCAAAGTGAAACAATTGGGGGGGGGGGGGAGGGGGGGGAGG
>NW_010972580.1:2622422-2674797 GCF_000737465.1 Haliaeetus leucocephalus | reverse complement strand
GGGGGGGGGTGTACACGGGCAGGCGGGGACGGATGGGATGGGACAGGACACCTGGACAGGACGGACACGGGACGGACACGGGACACCCACCCGCACAACCCGCTCATTGCACAGAGAAAACCAAAGCTACCAACCCACCTTCACAGCCCTTCCTGCCCACTAACAGATTTTACTGTAATTCAGGACAATTTTAACTACTTCAGAAACTGCATAACAAAAATATACTTGAATCCACTCTTCGAGAAAGAAGTTTTCCCCTGAAATAAAATGTCAGGGGATTATTTATGTTGCTGAACATCATCATCATCATCTACATACCTCAGTATCGGGCTTATCTTAACAAGATTTACACTTCTGAAAGGCAAATGGTTTCAGAAAGTGTTCTCAGAAAAGGAAGTAAAAACAAGCCATCCTACTAAACTATCCTTCCCTTAAATGTAATACTTCAAAAAATAATATATGTCACATAAGAGGAATCCCAGCAAGCGGGCAGGGAACAAGCCAGCAAATTCTGCAGAGATACACACAGACACATGGAACAAACAAACTGTACTCGATTTCTCATCAGTAAACTGAAAATCATCACTTCATTTACCTCCTGTTTTTAGCTCAGAGCAACACTGCTGGCTGGTGAAACACCACCCACATCACCTGCAGAGATTTGTAACTTTAGTTCTCACGCACCCCTGTGCCATGCTCAGGGTCTGGCTGTGTTGCAGAAATGGAGTTAACATCCAAAACCAGAGCAGTTCAAGAACACTATCATCCAAAGGTGAAATGCCCTGGGCATTACATGAGGCACATTGGCTCACGTGCCGATTATAGAACGTTTCATCCCGATGTGTAACAACTGGGACCCCACCACCTCCCGGTTTTGGATCCTGCAGTGGCAAGCCGGCAGCTCGGTGGTGCACAGCAGCAGTGACTCACGACATGTCCGTGATGCTGAGTCACTCGCCTTGTCTGTGCTGGCCCTTTCTCAGTCCCATCCACAATCCCAAGGGAAACCCACGAACCTCGAGAGGAACAGGCAGCAGCTTTCACCAAAGCCTGGAAATGGGAGAACGGCCTCTCAAAAAGATTCAGTGGATCCTTTATTAGGTTTTGGGTTTAAGAATTGGAAGGATGCAATAAACGTCTTCTGTTTGGATGGTGACCCTAAAATACTCATTAAGGCCATCAACAAAAGGATCTGTGGGTGGTGTGGACACCAGCTCCCAAGCAGGGTCTGGACATGATGTTAATATGTTTTGTCCACACAACAGCAGCTCCACTGCGCTTCCCTCTGTTGTGCCCATCTCACCTACGGCCAAGCCAACAGGAACCAAGCCACGGCTGGGCTCAACTCCGTGCCAGCGGGTATCTGAACAAGTCCCAGGGAACGAATCCCAAGGGACGGAAATATGCTCCTGTCCCCTGTGCCAACTTGACAGCATGACCTACGTACTCACAACATGGTGACACAAAGAGGACACTTTCCAAACAAGGACACGGGAGCCAGTCACTAAGACAACTGGTAGAGAGTGGTAAGCGATAAGGGGTGATGTATTTAATGCTTTCCTGGCAGAGCTTCCCATCTCCGCTCAGTCCTGCCCAGCACGAAAATCCTTGCACAGCAGACCCCGCAGTGGTTTGGACTGTGCCACAGCTGCCTAGGGCAGGCATTTAGGCACCTTCCTACCATTTTTCAGAACTTGCCTTCCTCTGACTCAGCTGACCTGCAGCAAAAGCTGCAGTTGCTCTTACTGGGCAAGGAAGTCAAGGCAGAGGCCACCAATGGCTCAGTGCTGATCTTCAGTAGTAGTCTCCTGTAAGCACTGTGTAGATGAAAACTGTGCACTTTCTAGCTTGTCAACCTCCACTCAGCTTTCTTCCATTAACGGGTGAATCTACAGGGGTATGGAAGTGTGAGGGGGAAATACGTAGACTAGAAAACACCATTTTAGCGCTGGAGAGCGCTCCATGCTTTTCGTGGTTTGGGTTTTTTGTTTCATTATTGTTTTTCATAAGCTTTAAGGCAAAACATTGTGCCACCTTACTTGTGTTCCTCTTACCACCTCCATCTCATTCATTCCCAAAGACTACTGCGGAGACGATCCTCCCAAAGTGCTCAACTCCCCAAGCCAACATGCATACATAGATGCAGCTCCAGCCCTCTGCTCCCAAAAAGCTCACTTCACCCTGTTCCCATGAAGCTCTTGCTCTCCTCTGCTGCCATATCGCTACCCTTGCTTAACTTCTTCAGCTATCTCAAAGTGTCACCTGTTTAAAAGAAGAAAAAAGGGAAGTCCTAATTCTCCATGAAGACCAGAAAGATCCCTAAATCATAAGGGCTCTGTGACATGGTGTACCCATTTGCTATAAAGAGATTTCAACAAAATGACCATCATACCCTTACGATTTCACTTTCTGTTGAGTTCATGACCAAGACATAAATTTGGCCAGCACATTGATCAGTCAGAAGCAAAACAGCACGGCCCAACAGAAGGCTTTGCTCAGACTCAGAACTGGAGTTTAGATTTTTTTTTTTTCCTTTCTTGGTTTCCTGAACGCTTTTAAGATCTTTGCTGAAATTCTTTATGCTGGTTGCCAGGGCTAGGTCTAAACTTTTGCGATATTTCAAATCCAAGTGCCCCAGATCTTTACGCTATGACATTTATGTAATGCCCCAAGCATTTATTCAGCTGACTGTCTGAAAAACAGCCATTCCAAGCTTTAGCTGCTCTTCAGCCCTTAGCAGCAACAATTGTTCTGTGACAATAGCCTAAAATTCTGATTTTATTCTTTCAGCTACACCAATGCAAGTACTTTGTCCCGTACTGGAATCCTGTTTCGGCACCCACGAACTATGGAGCAAGGTGTTGGGAGAAAAGGGGAAGGTACGGGAGCAAGCTGGGGACAGGAGGTGCGAATCAGAAGAGCACGGACACGAAGAGCTGGTTGTTATGCCAGCAAAACCGACTCTCCAGATGCACAGCAGAGCAGCCAGCTGAAAAATACCACGTTTATAAGAGAATTTATTGGACCACTTTTTCAATATAGTTCTCCACATGCTCACAAGCAACTATGCAGGCACAGCAGCCAGCAGAATAGCTAATATTGCCAGTGCGTAGAATTTGCCTGATCATCACCGTACCAGAAAATGCAAGGCAGTTTGTTACCCCCTGCAGCTAAATCCAGGAACAAGAAGATAAGACTATACCACGCATGAAAAGTGTTTATAACTGAACAACAAAGTTTGCTCCAACTGCAATGCACTTTCAGTTCATTGGGAATTTTTCCCTTAAAGCTCTGATTAATGCCATTATCAACAACACGAACTAGGTACCAAGATACCCACCTTTCCCCCCAAAATGCCTAAAATAGGACTGCTCAAGCTCACAACCAACTTCTTCCAGGAACATATCCTCCTTTTTGTCAAGTAAGGCCCTTTATCAATATTATAATTTTGCTCACAACAGCTTCCTAACAGGTCTGGGTTGCACAGGACAGTACAATCTTTACCTTTCTCAGACCCATATTTTTCATTGGAAGTTATACTTCCATTAGAAAGCAGCAAGTGGCAGAAGCACTAAGTCAATGGAAATTTTGCTCTTCTTTTTTTTTTTCCTCTTCACATTAAAGGTGGGATTTCATTAAGAGATTTACAACCTTCCTTTGGCAAACTCAGTAGCTAGGAACCAGCGACTCCTGTTCACTAAGAGGAGGACACAGTACATGATAACAGAAGCTGGTTTTACCAGCTTCACTAATGCATCATGAGCACAACCAGCAACATCTACAAGCCATTTTCTTGAATTTCTTTAAAATAAGTGGTCCTGAAATATTTGACAAATTGCACACATTGCAATTCCATCCTAAAACTCTGCTTGCTGCCAAAGCACCCGAGAAGCACATGCCGGCGGATGTACTGGCAAAGACCACAAGCCAAGCATCCCCCAACGCAGCCCTGCAGAAAACCAGCATCCTCTCTAGGAAACTCTATAAAAATAAACAAAAGCTGCTGGGACACCCTCAGTCAAAAAACACCTCAAGGGCTGGGACAACCAGGGCTTGCAGCAGCAGTCAGCATTTTCCAAGAAGGTATGCTTGAGCAAACAAGCCACTTCCCAGCTCCTGGTCTCCTTCAACCAGCAACAAGATACTACCTCACACTTGGCAGCACAGTACGATTTGACTTTTTTGGATTGCTGTAAACCAAGCTTCCCTGAAATTAATGCAGCTAAAACATGAAAGAAGAGAAGGAAGAGGGTGTTCAGTGTCTTAAATTCTTCAAACAAAGTAAGTGCACAACAGAGAGGAGACAATTACAGCACAGAGTAAACCGTTTGAAAAGTTATTACACTTGTTCAACAGCAAAGCCCTTTGTATGTGTGCAAATAAAGTAGTTTGGTGTCAAAGTGGGGGAGCGCTCACTATAGACCATTAGTGGCACAATCCCTGGGGAAACAAGAATAGAGACTATGCAAATCAGGATCTATTGTTAAAAGGGAAAATTTATTTCACATTCCTGAGCAGCAGTGTTCCTGGAGCATAACAATTGGTGAGGCCCTTCTGCTGAGTACTGCACATTTTTATGCTCCACAGTAAATCAATATTCCATAATACAGAAACTATGTTAAATTATTGCCAGTGCGAGGACAGCAGCTCAGAGCTCCAGTTGGTGAACAGCATTAATACAACACCGTGTCAGAACAGGACTTATTTGGGACATGCTTTTCATTGTTCAGAAGAGTTTACTGAAGGCAGAATTTATGGAATTATTCTCCAGGACGTTAAAACCTTCCAGCTCACACCATAAAGAGAAGAGCATCAGCAAAGGCAGTTTCCTGATCGTGCTGCCCTCAAACTTGATCTAAACAAGTGTGAATACAGTCATCTCAGTGTTGCAAAGCTTTCCACTCAGGCAGCACCAGCACAATAATCTCACAATGAAATACCCAAGAAAAACTATCATTAATCTTTAAGCAGAGAACTCCTTGGATCCCCATGCCCCACCTCTCCTTGCAAGAGAAGATGACTACTCCTTCAGTACTTACCAAACTTCCCAGCAGTGGAGCTGGTAAGGACTCACTATAGACTAACAGGGGATGCAGACATCTGCCCAAACTATTTACAACTAAGCAACTTCTGATCCCCATCAATCCATGCAGGACTGAAGTGAGCAGTCCAACAAATAAAACATGCTTTCATTTTCTTCTTGGTTTAGCTTGCAGGAGATACAGAGTCTTCCTCTTCTCCCCCATCCACTGCTCCTAGTAAGTACTGACAGACAGGAGTGAATAGCACTCGATACTCCAATCTTCCCAGGAATGAAAATGCAGCTTCAGTCTCTTCACTTTTTATTATGCAGCCGTTAAGACCCGAGGTCAAAGGGTGTTTTGTCATGGATCATAGGGAGGGGGTGTTTTTGTTTAACTCCACAGGTTTTGCAGCCCAAGATCAAAATGAAACTTCAGGATAAGTGATTACACTGAAGCAGGCTTCTTCTCTAGGCCTGGGAAATTTCTGCACTACTGAGATGACCTCACCCTCCCTATCCGCTCTTTAATGTCCTGGGAGGAAAAGGCGAGCACTTTGCAAACACACATCTCAAAATGCAGAATTCCAACATCAAGTTTGTGTTCATAAATACAGCTCTAGGCATCACAAAATTAAGCTCGGCTCAGTACCTGAAGCACAAAAGCCCTAAACCCTTTTCACAAAAGCCTCTTTTTAAAAAGTTCTTCTCCAGTCTTCCTCACAGCTCATTAGAGCAAGCAGGTGTTTAAACTCACACAGAGGTAGAAGTCAAGAAAAAAAACATTTGTTTGGACCATGTAGTGACATTAGGACAATACAGGTAGAAGCCAAGAAGGATTTCCAGCCAAAGCAGAAGTTATCATGAATGCCAAACATGGCCGAAATGCGCTGGGGTGGGCAGGGAGTAAGGGCGAACTAATGGATTTTAGGGAACATTGAAACAGCAAACAGACGCAGCATTGATGCGTAACAGCATCAGTGGTATGAATTCACCCATCAGGTGCAGTCCCAAGGCTCCCCAAGGTCCCTGCCTTCCAGGGGAGAAGCAAGAGGCAATCTGCTTCCCAACCCCATCCGGGAGAGCTGTGCTGCAGGAGGCAGAGGGAGCAATCCGTATGTGTGCAATCGCATCTCATGCCCACTCACTCATGGGCTTGCTCCGATTTCCAAGCCTTCAATCCGAGTTGCTTCAGAGTTGTAGGAAAAATGAAAATATATTTTTCTGGCTTGAAGCACAGGGAGGTCATCCCTGCTCAAAGTACTAGAAGCACCAGGCCTTTTAGGAAAAGAGAACACCCACTGAATAAAGCTGCAGATATTCCTTCTGTAGTTGCAGCGCTCTGCTCCTCTGCAGCTCACCGCGCAGAGGAGTCTGCAATACATGTACCTACATAGGCATGCCCTAACGCGGTCCCCCAGCAGACAAAGATCGCCTCTTTAGTCTAAAATAGAGCAAGGATAAAGCTACACATCAATATTAAATCTGAAGGTCATTTAGTCAAGGGAAGGGGCAGACGTGCTATTTCTGGCATCGATCCAAGGGAAGTTTCCTCTCTCAATCCAAAGAGCCCTTTCCAGTTAACACATTTCTGGCCTCCAAGCCCTTTATCTAAGACATGGGATAAAATAATCCTGGCTAAAGGACTACTATACAGTACAGGAGCGTGAAAAAGTCGAGAGAGAAATGGAGAGAGAGAGGGAGAACGACAGGAGACTAATGTGAATCACACTATATTCCGTTTTGCCTGGAGCCATAGAGAAACACAGCACAAAGCAGTCATGGAGCATTGGGGTGGCATGGGCAGGGAGAAGGGCGTCTGCTTCTGGCTACGTGGACAAGCAGCACTAGAGACAGAAGATCAGGAGGCATAAATTAAGGAATTAGCAATTATGTTCCACAGCAAAGGACACAGAAAGCTTTCACAGCACTGGATCAAATCTGAGACCAGGATCCCAGTAAGGATGCAGGGGTAGCTGCTGGATTTGGGGTAGATAAACTGGGGGCACAAGCACAAAGGAACTTTGGGCAGAGCTGTCCTGGAGGGCTTGCTGAGGATGGCAAAAATGCAGCATTCTCAGAGGCTGCGAAAACTGCGTTTTATTTCCATTAGAAGAAAAGCACAATTTGCATTGTTCGGCCACGTGAAACCGCTTTCATGACAGATGCTCCGGCGTACAAAGGACTGAAGAAACACAGGATTCAAACATCAAATGGGAGACACAAAAGAGCATCTCTGCTTTCCAAGAAAGGACCGAGCTCTGACCAAGTCAAAGAAGCTTCCAGAAGAGCTACTCTGGCCACTAATGAAGGGTTTTCAGGGAACTTCTCATCTCATCTGCATGCAACAAACTGACACATCATGCCACTTCCCTCTGCTAGTGCTTGCCACAGTTTTCGCACCAGCAGATGTCTGTCAACACCTGTGAATTTCTTGGGCATTAATGGCTCCTTTATCAAGTTTTCCATCAAAAAGCTCATTTAATGAATCTGCAAGTCCCTCTGCATGGTCCCCCAGAGCACAGTTTAAGAACCACTATTTCAGCCCTTACTATCTTCTGAACACGTTTTCCAGCCACAATTAAACCCCAGCAATTTCTGCGATAACAAATTGTTGATTTAACTAGTAGGAAAGTCTGCTTCAAGCCAGGCCAAAGCCAGGCAGTGCCCTGTAGCTGTTTTGTGCATCACACACCAGGGCGATGCAGTACCATACCACGGGAAGAAGTGTCACTGCTGAGCTGTGATCTGTCTTTTCCATTTAAGTAACTATAAAACAGATTCATCACCAGCTTCAGTGGGAGCTGGCGAGTTCAGGAGAGCAGGTCATACTGGCAGTACACGCACCTAACCAATAACACATGTACTTTGTGCTGGAGAAACTTTGATTTTGGCCTGCAAAGCTGTTCAGGACAGCTGGGACAGCAGAAAGGAGGAGTATTCCACTGAAAGCAGACCCGAGTGCAGGATCAGACCTGCCTCCATGAGGCTGCAGAGGTGGTGAGGGCTGTCCTGTACACCCTCAGCGAGCAGCACGGCACAGCAGAGACCAGAGGTGGCACGCACTTCAGCTGAAAAACAAAATCTGGATGATCTGCTAGGAAATGATCAAGACAAAAAGGACCGAACACTCCACTTGGCAAGCCATCTGAGGGCTGTGAACTGAGTCATGTCGTTCGACATCCTCTCCTCCACCCTGGCTGCGTGTACTGCCCTTTGGTACAAGGACAAAACGCGCTCGGCACAAGCGGTTGGGAGTGAAAAGGCTCGTTGCTGGAGCTCCACCTGTCCCCTGGACAGAGGACTTCAGTCTCAATGTTGTCAAGCCTCCGTCCTTCAACAGAACTCAATGCACTGTAAAACAAGGACCTCCCCCCAAACATAGTTTTATCCACAGGAGGCCTCTGCTACTCGCTGTGGGCTGACAAAGGCCTTAATGTTTAAACTTACAGATACTCTATTTATTTTCCTGAAAAGAGTATGGAGTAATTCAAACCCTCAGAGAGCATGCATGCCTTACAGGGGGAAGGAAGCAGGATCTGAATAAGTCCGCAGAGGTCTTTACTGCAGGGCTCAGAGCTAGTGGTGCTAACAAACGCTGGAATTCCTATGTGAACCTTCCAAACTGCAAATCGCCGCTGTTCACTGAATGACGCCCCTGAATCGCCGTGAGAGCCTGCAGAGGAGAAACCTGCCGCCGCTCCACGGTGCCCCGTTCTCAAGGGTTCCTCAGTGTCGCATCTCCCGGCGGTGGCAACTCGCTGGCTGAGCACCCACAGCAGCTGTGTGTGGTTCCAGCAGCAGCTACGAGCGCCATGTCCATCCCGGTGAAAGGAACAGTCAGGATGTGCCAAATACAGGCGGCCACGCTGAGCCAGTTCGGATGTATGTGGCTGGGCAGATCAGCAACAAAGTGAGTAAGTGGGTTGCTCTTTAACCAGGTTGCTATTTAGATGGCCACAATACCAGCTTCAAAAAAACCATCCAGCTAAAGGCCGCATGAGAATGGAGAATGAACGTTTACACAAGGTCTCGATGTTGTGGGCAACCCCCCTGCTCACATCAGATGTGAAGGGTAATGAAGCAAGCTCTTGAAACCAAAGATTCTCATGAAAACAATAAATTCTTAACTGCAGTGTTTCTGCAGTCATTGTTTATAGCATGTTTACATCTTCAACACAGAAACAACCATTATGCAAAGGTGAGAAAAAACTGGCTACATGAGTTTCTTCGCTGCAAGTGTCACCAAGGGGTGAGGTGGACAGCAGTACAGCCTTAAGCAGATGTGACACTTAAATCCGGCCTGTTCTCTCCCCAAACCTGTCTCTCAGAATGTTCAGAAAAATCCACTTAGTTTCAGGCCAGTACTTCAGACAAAGGAATTCCATAATATGAGCTTCAATTCAAGAACTAAAATATAAATTCTCCCCACCCTTCTGTTCAGACCATATACAGGTTGCACAGCCAGAGCAAAACAGACCACCAGCACGCCCCAAACTCCACACAAAACAAAACACTCCCACATTTCTCCTAGCCTCACTGCAGCTTTTCATAAGACAATGCTACAAAAAAATAAAAGAAAAAATCCACAGAGGTTTTAACTTACTGTACAACAAAAGTTTTATATGAAACTCAGCTTTTATTTCAAGTACATACACGCACATACAAACCTTTAACTCGCTTCCACTCTGGAGTGCTCAAAAGCGCACAGAAATGAATGATGTGATTTCTGAGTGGTTCGAACACTAGCTTAAAAGTAAACGGGCTGGTGAATCAACTCCTGGGTTTTCTCTCCAGTTCTTCTGGTAAGACACCAACATCTCAGTGTGTCCCACTAAATGCCATATATATTTTTTGTTACCATCTCCCTTGCAATTCTTGCTGTGCTGGGCAAGACTCTGATTTACCCTGGATACCCAGACTGCAGGCAGTTACTCCGTTTATGGTGCACAGCTTTACATCTCTAATAAATACTTTTTCTCTGTTACCAAATGGTTATTAGGTCTCTAGTCATGCTTTGGGCAGAAGAGACAGGCTTCAGATGATAAACTCTGGATAATGCAGGGTCCAAATATGTATAAAGTCACAGTGTGCAGCCACATTTCTCCTACAGAGCCAAAAGGCATCAACCCACGAGATTTATAGAACACATGAACTATCACTGAGAGCCTAGAGATGGAATTAACTCCAGGTAGACTCCAAGGAGGAAATCCACATCTGATCAGGAAGAAAAGGAAAGAGCAGACAGAAAGAAAGAAGGGCAAGAAGTTGACAGCATATCCATGTATATCCATGGTGAACTATGTAGGACTAATACTTGGAACTTGTTTACTTTATCACACAGGAAAACCTTCCCTTAGGGAGTAGGACACTACAGAGGTACCACTACAGAATCCTGACCAACAGCAAACATCCGTCTTCTGAAACACAGCAGAACGGTGGTAGGGAGGAAGACAGTCTTATGGTTTAAGAGGCTCAAAGATAGGACTCCAGTCCTGAATCTGCTCATTCTCTGCTCCATCACAGATTTGCCTTTTGCCTGGACGCACTACTTGACATCTTTTTCTCATCTATAACATGGCCAGAGGAGTTCTGGCTCATCTTCAAGTGTAGCTGTTATCTATGGTATATTTATTGTCCCAGGCAGAAGATTGCTTTAGATTGGAAAGGATTTAGTATCACAGAAGAAATTCAATCAATTTACTACCTTCTTTCTTTTAATTAATTAAACACATGCCAAAAAAGTTCCCTCTGATCAAGACAGCACACCCTCCCAAGCAGAGTGGAGGTCGGTGAGACAAAGCAGAACAAAGGGAGGTTTTTCACCTTGTGTTATCGCTAATCATATGGCCACCCTCTCCAACTGCAAGGGCTGGAGCCTGCAGGCAAGAATGCCTCTTCTGGAGCAAAATACCTATCTTATATGTACACACGCACCAGTTTAGAAGTGATTATATGGACTTTATTTTATTTTTTGAAATTAAAGAAGGGACGTGGTCAGCAGCAGGTTAACAATCCACTCCTTGCAGTAACTCATAGACAAGAGCTATTGTTTGGGCTTTTTATTAGTTCAGCTACAGGAGGCATCTTCTATGCAAATCTGGAGAGCAGGAATGTGCAGCCGTTCGTATGTCATGACCAGTTACATGCTCCCGGATGCTTTCTCATTCCCTCCCTGCAGCTCAGGTTCTTCCCAGAGACGCTCTCGCTATTTCATAAAGCTGGGGAAAGGACACGCTTTGTTCAGCAATTCTTTTTGTCCCCTTATGCTCCATTTTCTTTCCTCAATGTCTCAAAGAAACAAAAAAGAGAAACTAAAAAGCTATAGCTATTCCTCCCCTTTAGTAATCTTGAATATGTTTATTAGCATGCCTGATCCACAAAAGAAAACACCTGATCTGATCTACAGCAGCCTATATCAAGGGTGTTTTTTTGGTTCGTTGGTTGTTTTTTTTTTAGTGTTTTTTTTTCTTTCTTTCTTTTTTTTTTTTAAATCCATCCTTCCCCCAAAGCTCTGATTTCACAGTGACTTTGCCAGCTTGTGCATCGGAGACTGGCCAATAATTAGTTTCAAAGGAAATGGCAAAATCTCCTAGATACATTTGCCGAGAAAGCCCCTACACAGCAGGGGCATGGAAGTCCAGTAAGTTTTCAAAATCCTGCCACCCCTTCACAGCCACCTCTGCCTCTGTAACATTAAATTATGGGAAAAATAAATAAAACACATTATTTGGAAGCAAATGCACATAAATATGTGAACAGAGATCCTTAACCTCAGATCCATCACTGGCAAGACAGATCTCTTCCCCACTGTGTGGGGAGGAAATTGAAAGGGAGCCACCTTATCAGCACTGCTCTGTCCTCCTCCCTCTCTGTCTGTTTTTTCCGTTGCTATCTCGAGCAGAAAAGCGTGGACAATATAATACCCTTTCCAGAACAAATCCAACCATGCTGCATTGTTCCCTATGTGTATGGATGGCACTATCCAACCCCAATTATATTAATTTTTTTTCAACTATTTATACAAAGCATGAAAAATATCCCAAACTCAAAAGCACTCCTTCCCTGCTAGATGAGTTGCTAGGTGGGATGGGAGGTCCTGCATCAGAGCATGCCAAGTGTATTAAGCTCCCACTTTACCACGAACCCTTACTGCCAACAGATTTGGGGGATTGTTGGCAATTCACTGTTTTTTCTGGAATATGCGATGATGAGCAAGAAAGAAGGCACGTCAACACTGGTTGCTACTGCAGTAGCACGTCTCATTGCAACGTTGTGTGCTAAAAGCAATCTTACTGCTTCCAGAGTCTGCTGTTGGGCTTCTTTCGACAGAGTTTGAGACCAGCTGCAGCAGATCTGCGCCTTAATCCTTAAACGTGAGAAAGACAAGAACCCCGACTACAGGGGGCAATTGGCTGCTGCCGCCCACTGACAGGTGTGGACTCGGGAACCTGGACTCGTGACAGAGCCTCAATGCTCCCCTTCATGCCAGGCATTTCTGGGACAATGAAATCACTGTCCAAAGCTTCGTAAATAAAGTTCCTCTTTGTGAAAGTTGAACTCCAGCAAGCAAGCGCTGCAACCCAAACCCAACCCCACCTCCTGCCAGGACTCGGACAGACAAATCCCAACCTCCAAGGCTTACGCTGCTGCCCTGTCCTGCCTTGCCACTACCAGAAAACTCTCTGCACAACCCTGGTTTGAAACCAACACCATGTAAATTTAAAACAAGACTAAAAATACCCCACCAAATCCTATGGGTAGCTGTCGGACCTGACAAATTCAACAAAGAGGAAGAGGAAATAAGTCTGGTCACAATTCAAACGCTCGTCTGCAGCCGTTGCATAAAGGGGTTGTGCAAACATATTTCATAAATAGGTCAGAGAAATGAAAAAGCAAATGACAGACAGATGGCATGGCGAAAGGAGACAAGCAAGAAGGGGGCAAGAGCATCTAAGCCAAGAAAGAAGCATCCAAGGAATTCTTCAATGAAATCCCAGTTTGGTTTCCATGGGGTTTCCAGCCCCATGCTCCGAAGTTGACAAGGAGTAAATATGAAGTAGAAAGTTCAGTCTACTTTGGGCAGGGCCCCCGTATGTGGAAATCACATCTCCAAGCACAAGACGCTGTTCACCTCCCAGCAACTCAAATTCAGAGGTGTCAACGTCTTTCTGGGAATGGAGCCAAAGTGCACTTACAATTACGGTCTAAAGGACAGCATGAATTTAGGGCACACTACCTTTAATCTTCAGCAAAACTCCCGCTGGCATCAATATAACCTTTGTGCAAACTTTACAGGACAACTATCACCTGTGTGTGCATTAAAGGAAATTATTATGCCAGCACATTTAGCTATCTGTCAGAAAAAGGGAGGCCTTGGTGCTTAATCCATCTTCTGACATAATCCCAATACATCCCTCTCATTGCAGAACCAAGCATGTCAGAACTGCAACACCATTTCAGTATCTTCTGTAAACGTTTGGTTTTTTCAAGTCTAAAGCTCCATATACATAAACAAAAATAAAACCCATTCTTTTTCTTTTTAGTGCTGAATTGTTTAAAGATAACTCTTTCGGAAAAAATCTTTGGTACTCCAGAGCTTCTTGACCAAGCCATTGGCATAGTTCTCCCACACAGAGCAGACAAACCACACCTGAGACGGTGAGCGACTGAAAGGGAAGACCAGGAACAGGAGGCATTTTTTGAGTAGTTTCTGCAGAAACAAAAACCTAAATAAACCTTTATAGAAGGAACAAAAAGTAGTAAGATGTGCTGCTGACAGCAAGATGGCTTACTTGTGCTGACAGCAAATGAAAGCATGAAAACACACTTAGCAGTTCTGACCACATTTAGCAGACACAAAAGAATATAGGCCAGAATTACAGCATTGGGATTTTTTTTTTAATTATTTTAAAAGAGGGGGAAAAAGATGCTTTCGGATCATTGAGGAAAGACACCACTGGAATTAGAACACCACTATGAAGCTTTATTTAAAAGAAAGAAAAAAGCAAACGATCCATCCACAAGCCAGAAAATTTTAAGTAAAGTCACAGTGACAACAGACTTAAAAAGCCATCACATCTCGTATTCAAATCTGAGCTCTTTTCAGATGGCAATAGGCAAACAAGATCACATTCACAAGTACTTGTGTTTGCTACATGGCTTCCCAACCCAAGAGGCAAGGAAGGAAACAAGAACTGATGGCTACAAGATCAAACTAAGCAAATTCAACCCAGAGGTAAAGACTGTTTTTGAAAATCCATTCTAGCTCAAGCAAACAGGAATTTACTCAGCTCAATCACACAGCCTCTACGATGATCTCTTCTTACATAAACCATCTCATCTGGCCTTATGATCTCAGGCTACAGTAAAAAAAGTATTCTTGACACCATTTCTCTAAGCTTTCTTTCCTTCTTTTCCTGCCAGTTCTCTCAGTATCATTTTGTCTCCTTCCAGCAGCTTTTCTGTCCCATTGCCCAACGCACTGCACCGCTCTCAGTCTTGTCCTGCTCTTTTAAGGCCAGCAGCTGGAAGATCAGGATGCGCT
Organism: Haliaeetus leucocephalus; assembly: GCF_000737465.1. Classification (NCBI taxonomy): domain Eukaryota; kingdom Metazoa; phylum Chordata; class Aves; order Accipitriformes; family Accipitridae; genus Haliaeetus; species Haliaeetus leucocephalus. Next base: position 2,660,230 of record NW_010972580.1, on the reverse strand, counting down.
GTCCATACACACTGTGTGCGCAGTCAGGGAGCATTCAAGCAGAAAATATTTTCAGTCCTAGTAATACTAATGCGTCCCAACCATCAGTACCCAGCAAGTACTAAAAGTATTAAAACATTCAGCCGTGCTAACTTTGACATGGTGTTTTTGAGAGACAGAGCCAAGTGTTTGGATCACTTACTGGAATCAGCTCCATCATGGAGGCTTTAATCCAAGGATTTCATTCTAGCTTCCATTAAATTCTCCCCCAAAAGGTGTAGAGAGTGTTGAGATGCCCTAAACTCACTGTCATGCACATCAATGAAATGAGAATTTGAAAGATGGCTGGACAAGGATCAAGAACAGCAAATTTCAGTTACCACAGGTTGCCTAAAGGCACATACAGAAAACAGAAGTTATCCAGATGGCAAGGATCCAGCAGAAAGCACTGACATGAGATCCGATGCATGCCACCTTCTTCAAAGGTGGCCTAAAATGAAGAAAACTGGCAGGCAAGACTCCACTCCTTACACAGATTTACTACTTGCCTCAATCCCTACTCCATCATCCATTTTCAGCAGCTAGTGGAGAGCAGAAGTAGATGCCTTAGTCTGGCAAATCAGTCTCTAAGACAGCACAGTTCAGCTTTGCATCAGTCATCATCCATGCACCCAGCAGCAAGGAAGGTTTGCAACCAAAATACCTACCCTTTAAGCAAGAGATGGTTGGGCACAGTCAGAAGGCACACCTACCTCTTTAAGCTGGAAGGGGATGTGATCTGGGTGGAGCTTACACCTTCTTCACACATTATTAAAAGGACAATAAAGAAACTCATTATGTTTAGGAAGTCACTCCTTATTTATAGCATGTTGGTGAATGTGTTACTAGCACAGCTTCAAGCAGGTCTCTAAGCTGCATGTCAGGGTTACAGTCCTACAGCCACACACATGGGCCACCCTAAAATATCTGGGCTGGGTTAGACTTGAAATACAACTGAGCTCAAATGTTGCTAAGTCCTTCAGAGCAATCTTCCAGCAGCTGATTGCTAAACTGGAAACATCATTTAAAAGACCTTTATCAGAAGAGACAGACACCAGGGTCACGTAACCTGTGGGTGTCTGATTTATTATAGGTGATCTGAGCAGGGACAAATTAAAATACATAATTAGAAAACAAGGAGGTGGAACAGACTTGGAACAAGCATCTCTCTTTGCAGCTACCCTAATAAGCAATCCCAGTGCTTCACCACAGCTATAGTCATCCTCCCAAAGTCCCAGTCAAAACTAAATGAATCATATACCAAGAAAAGAGCAAATAACCGAAAGTGTCCCACCTCCAATTCACTGGAGAATCTGATTACTCAGATTGTCCTGCAGTTAATAGAAAAAGAGGCATGGTGTGACAGAGGTGACACAGCCAGACTCTGTTTGTTGGACCCTTCCTACAAAATCAGTGTTCAGTTTTTCCTCAAGCACACACAGAAGAACAACCTATCACAAGCATCTGTCTCCCTTTCTGCTTCTCAGACTGTTGACAAAACCAACAGCCTTTTAAAATGTATTTGGTAATAACAGAACTTAAAAAAAAAAAGAAAAATTAAGTCTCTCTATTGATTTCATATAGCAGGAAAAGAACAGGCTGCACCCATTTTCAACTGTTATTACAGAAACCATAGGTAAAACCAGAAAAAACATTATCTAATTGCAGCAGTATAGCATCCCTGCATCTGCTCAACAGACACTTTGGGTCAGGCTTTACTCAAAGGTATAGAAAGTGGGACGGGGCAGGGGGGAGAAGGAGGGGCTTAATAAATGTCAAAATTCATTATGCAACAATTCTGTTCAACCACCTAATATTCAAAGATGAAGAGTGCTGACCATGTTTATTTTCATCTTTCCAAGCCTTCACAAGCTCCTGCAAAACCTGTGCGTGTCTTGAGACAAAGCAGATAAATCCTGGGGCAGTGAATAAAACCTGTGATCCTTCTTTCCATGTTTCAATGCTTCTCCTGGCTATATTCTTCTTTTATAGGGCAATGTTCCCCACTGCAAGATTGAGAAACTGTAATTGCTTCAAAACAGCAAAGAATCCTGGAGTAACTATTCTAGACTTCACAACACTGGTGGGAATATAGCCCTCAATGAATACAGCTTCAAAAAGCACCCTATGCCCTCTTCCTCTTTCAACTCTCTAAAATAAGGCTTAAGAGGAAATCTGCCAAGACACCGAAGAATAAGGCCACCTGTTCTGCTAAGTGAACTAAAAGAAGCAACAATAAGGCACTAGCAAAAGCACAAAGATAAAGGTTTTTAAAGCTTCACCACAATGCCAAAAAAGCCAGGAACGGTTCTCAAGGACTTAACACCCTGTAACATGTCCTCTTGTCCCTGGGAGTGAAAGCATCTCTAACCTATCCAATTCCCCCAGCAGTGTGGCCTCCGGAGGTCCTGACAGAAGTACTTGCAGAGTAATTGTGTTTATTTCAACTATTTTGCTTACCAAATTCAGTCCTTTAGCTGATTAAGTAATTACCAATGGTACAGCAACAAAGGTAGGACAGTTTCATGTTTTCTGGAACATGGTATTATGCCAGAAAAGTAGTCAGATCCGGTCCCCGAGCAGAGCGAGTGGAAGCAAGAGCTCATTGCTGCCTCATCATTTCACTAGAAATGACATCAGTTGCATCGGACCAGTTATGACCTACATGAAAATTTAAAGACTCTCGCCAGAAGAATCAATTCGGTGCTCCACTCGAAACAGTAGCTGAGATGTGGTCACTGGGTTTCTGGTCAGATCAGTAAAGTGATTCATATTCAAAAGCAATTTGAGTTTTCCTCCACTACCCAGAGGAACCATCAGCAGCTATTTTTAGCACTCTTTGCCAGCCCATCCTGAGACATGCTCCCAGTCAATGTATAGAACACTATACAGCCTGCACAGAGCAGTGCAGAGAGCAGCCTGCTTTCAAACCTAAGTAAATGTTAGCTAAAAGAAAGTTTAGAGCTTAACTGCTAGGTTAGTTAATGTTTGTGTAGTGCTTTCAAGATGAAAACACTACATGTGCTAAGCATTATCATCAAGTCTAAGGAGAACAGACTTGGCTCTAGTAGAGATACTAGAATTACATACACACAAATTAAAACGTTTGGATCCTTTCCAGAGCAGATCATTCTGAATTTGTCTTTCTGCTTGTCAGTACACAGCTACACAAATGTCTGCTTTTTGTAGACATAGTACAAAAATCTACACAGCCAAGTTCCAACCCTAGAACTAAATGAAATACTATCAAAACCTATTCCTGCATGGCAGGAGATTATCCTTAAAATCAGCAAAAAAGCAGCTTAACTTTTGTCATAGGATACCCACAGAGCTTGAGAAGTCTCAACTTTATGGCCCATAGTTTTTCTGACCTCTACAGTGAGACAGCACACTCCTTCCATGAGAAACTTTAGTGAAAGAAAAGCTCTGCAAGGCTTAACCAAAATATTACATATAAATACTAAATATTTATATATTTATGTATATTAAGTTCCAAAATGAGGTTCAGGCAAGAAACAACCAAAGAAGCTCACAAGCTTACACAAAAGGCATGGCAGCCTGATGGAAATCCACAGCAAGGCAGCTTTCTTCAACAGAATACCCAAGCCCAGGTCTCACTCCTTGCACCTGAAAAAGCCTCTAAGTACTGTACAGAGAGCTTCTGGAACAGAGTTTATTCGTTAATCAAAAGTTTATTTTCCTCCAGATCTTGTAGTACATCACTGAGTACTCACATATCAAAAGCCTTTACGAAATTCCTAGGACTTCACATTTTTCTTACTCTTAATAGAAAACAGCCTGGCCAGAGTTGTGAATATTGTCCTTGTTAACGTGATTTGTAAGTCTCAAGATGCTGGACTGCTGCTCCTAGTGCCTGGCAGTCGGACTGCCTACAGCGCTCCAGAGCATCCTGCGAATGAGACGCCAGGCTGAGGCTGCTCATGCAGTTAACGCTTTGCCACTCTTGTTTTCCTATGCATTTTGTGCAGGGGAGTAAACAAACAATACTATCCCAGGGTACCGATAGAGAAGGCAGAAAATATCAGGAGGGATGCACGTGTCAGCTGGAACAAACAGGTTGCTTCTGACATGAAGGCAAGAGGGTAGGAGGGGACTGCAAGTTTCACAGGTAAAAAGAAGAATCAATAGTTTTGCTGCTTTATAGGAGGGGAGTTCTGTCCCGCCCCCGGCCCCCCCTTTTTTTTAAATAAAGTTGGAAAGGAATGTCTTTAACAAGAGGTGCAGCATGGCAATCACTTTGCCCCACCATAGAGGGCCCCTCTCCGTTTGCTCCGTCCTTATCGGACACGGCAGGGCAGAGCCAAGCCTTAACTGCAACCACAGCCTTGCTGGGAAAATTCCCGCTGTGAGCAGCAGAGCTCAGACCAACTCGCTGCAGAGAAGGGAGCACAAAAAAAAAAAAAAAAAAAAAAAGTTTGCTGACTAATGATGACCAGCTGGAGAAGCAAGGCAGCAGTCTGGGATGAGCTGGACTTCAAATTTCACTGCTAGAGGCCTCAGCCCTTGCCGAGAGGCTGGGACTGCAAGTGAGCAGCATTTGACCAGCCGTGCCGGGACCAGCAGCACAGGGAGCACAAGACAAGCCAGGTTAAGCGTGGGCAGGTCTGGCTGGAGCACCCGTATCCTCTGCAGACTGACAAGCTAAACACACCCTGCAACATGCCTGGCACCTACAGCTCTCCAAATAACATACGATACGATCAAATCCAGAACTAACCTTGGTCTAAGAACACAACGGTCAGAGCATGAACACAAGGAGTGACATGCTAAATGAGACAAGCAAATCCTGGAACGCATTTCAAACACTAGTTGAAAGAAAATTCAGAATAGAAAAATGTGACCTTAAAGAGGAAACTTCTCACTGAACGCCATCAGCTACCTTAATTTAACTACCTGTTCCAACCAGGAGGGACATTAAACAATTACCTCCCCCATGCTTCAATTTTCCTATAGTCTTCTCAGATATTTTTAATATGTAGGGGATATATATATATTTTTATATATATATATAAGATATGCTAGCTCTGTTGGAGCTTATAATTATATCCAAAATAACTATAGTCCCTTAAGTTTCAACTTAAAATATCATAACACAGAAAATAGAAGCCCAGTTTTTATGTGACAAGTATTTTGCTGATTACAGAACTTTTTTAACATACTCCCAGCTCTCAAATAAACTAATCACCAGACAATGCCCAGCAAGGCAGCTCAAACAGTTTCAGTCCTTGCCAGGGCCGTGCAAGCAGTGCGAAGGGCGCATCACGGCACTGAAACAGCAGCAGCGTCTCTCGAGCAGATGCTGAGCAGTTTTCTTGGACTAAGAGAGGTCAAAATCCACCATTAGGATTTATCTGTGCCAGGAGGACAAGAGGCTGTTGTGTGCAATTGCCCAGTGGTTTTATGTATTAATCTGTTCAAAAGAAGGATTATATTTAACATTAGAAAACAGCAATATCTGCACATCCCCATGCCAATTTTCAGCCTCTGAAATTCCACTCTCAGGCCAGAGCCTCTCGACTGCTCAGAGGAGTACAGGAGCTCACACCCTTGAGCAACTCAGCATAGATTAAGCAAGGCAGAGTATGACTTGCATTACATGACATACAGTACCTGCCTCTTGCACTCTTCCATCCTAAAGCAACATACAGACCTTATCCCTGCATGAAAAATGCAACAGGGCAAAAACACACACAGCCACTACTGAGCAGCTGGCAGGCTGCAACTTCTATTCCAATTTATCTCACCACAAGTGTTTCGCATGTTTGAATCCCAAGTTCATGATTCAAGCCTTTAATACTGGCGGAAGGAGCCATCCTTAACCTCATGAGAACGAGAAGATGTCCAAGTATTTGGAATCGCAACAAAAATAAGCAGTTGCTGAGGCCGTAAACCACAGCTGCAAGAGTTACCAAGATATTAACACTAATTTTCCTGAAAAGGAGGAGAGGGTGTATGTACTAGAGAAGAACATTAATAGCTTTTACACATTTTCACATACAAGATATATACATACACATTTCAACATACACATTTTCAATATGCAAGAGAGACTTAATGGTCTGAGCATCCAAGTGCTCATGATACCATTTAAGCATAATTCTCTACAAAACAGCTTGAATACAGACTCTTTGGTGTTTTAAGAGGGGAAGAGCTGTGAAGTAAAATCTTCCCCACACAGTAAGAATGCAGATATCACGAAGTCTCTCTCCCATATGGATTCTCAATTGTCTAATAAGGAAATTAAGAAGTACCCATTAAAGCTTTTCTTTGCTTTCAGAGTAACTGGAACAGAAGCAGAGGACTGGCTCTACCCAACAGCTCCCAATACTGCTGGGGAAAGAAGGTGAACATATAGCTTTAGGATATTTGGCAAGACACAAGCAGAAAATAAGAGCAATTTATTTCAAGAATGATCGCAAGCACTTTCAGCCATAAGAAATCATCCTCCCAATGGCAGCGTCCAAATCATGCACTTAGTGCTTCCTGCAGAAGACAAATTCACGCTGTACGCATGAGCATGCTCTTCCACACAGAAAGGATACGCTACAAGTTTAAGGGGTGTTTTAAATTAGCCATATACACATGATTTAAGACTCACTCAAGAGGTTTTCCTAAAAGAACACAAACCACGGAGTTCATGACATTCTTAGAAACGAGCATCAGCTATTTGAAGTTCGCCGTGCAGCACGACCACCAGAGGATCACAGCAGCACCAGTACGGGCTCACTGCTGGTTTAAATCTTTCCTGCTCTGTTGTTCTTATGCAATAGGGCTCCAAAGGGTCCCAGCCCCAAGGTCGGGAAGGAAGCCAACATCTGATCAAACAGCATATTAACCCCCCTCTCTCTTCCAAGGGCTTTTCTTTCCAACATAGGCTCAAAGAACTGTCTTTTGATAATTCAGCCATGCTGTTCTGCAGCACACGAGAAAGCTGTCGCTACTGCAAAGGAAGGACACTCAAAAAACAAGCTAAAACCTGACAAGAATTTCATAAATGTACCAAAGTTGTTTCAATGACCAAGCAGCCTGAGAATGTGGACAGCGAGAGCACAAATCAGAGTACAAACAAAGGGAAACCCGTGTGCTCCACTATATGGGGGTTTGACACCAGAAGGGCGTACAGATCAAGCATCGTGAGCCTTTGATACCTTTCCCCAAGCTGCCTTTCCTTACCCTTCAGGAGGAGGAAAGTTAGACCTGAGTCGGATGCAGAGTCGAACCATGGCATAGAGTGAAAGGAGCTTGCTTAATCTGTGCTGGGAATTCTTAGGAGGTTTGGGTCTCAAGGAGGAGTTTGTTAAACTAAATCCATTGCTGTTGAACTCCAGCAGTCCAACACACTATGTACTTCCCAACTCCACAGTAAGCTTCTTTTTGAAAAATGGAGATGGAGAGGATACACATGCACAAACCCCCACGTGGAAACTCAACTGCTGTAAAGGGAGATGATGTTTTGTTACACCTTCCGAGAATTCTGTCTCCCAGGACCTGTAATAAAAAAACTTCACAAAACCACTCAACTGCCACTGACACCCTCCTCCCACAAACTCCCACATGCAGAAACACCCTGGTCTTTCTCAGTTACCAGCTGCACCCAGATTCAGAGATTCCCAGGCAAAGGAATGGGTAAATCATCAACTTCAGCTGAACACCCTCCAGAAAATACCACCTATGCAACAGTTTTCTTAACTCTGATTTTGACAGACAACATTTCTCTGCATCAAGATCTTTGCTTTGGTCTCCTAGGAATCAAACAGATGTCCAGTCTTTAAGTGTCTTTTTGTCCAAACTTAGAGCACAGGTTATCTGGCTGAGATGGCATCAGAGACCAGTAAGAGGACTGACCAGATGAATTTTTGGGTCTGTTACACGTCTCCTACAAGGATCCAAAAGAACTAGTTTTCTCCCAAACATCAGAGCAGTAAGAGAAAAAGGATTAAAAAATGGACCAAATTTTAGTAGAACAAATTTTAGTAGAAGGTGTTACTAACTGGAACATAATTCAGTGACTGCAATAAAGAATTTCAGAGCTACAGCCTATGTGATCTTACTTTAAAAAGTATACAACTTCAAAGCAATGAGATATGTTCTGCCATGAAGGAGCACTGAACTTGGCTGGCTTCCCTTCTCTCGCCAAACAGCAACAAAGAAATACTGTTCTTCACCAACAGACAGAAAATACTGGCACATATTTTCAGGGAGACACCTGTTAAGACCAGAAAAGCTCACACTGAGTACAGCAGAGGTGGCCACAGTGGCCCAACAAACCTCAGAGTTTCACGAGGCCAAGGGAAGAGGACAACACTGCGATCGAGGCTCCAGATGCCACCATGCTTGCTTCTTTTTGATCCAAACAGTTGCCTGCTCTTTCTCAACTTGATGTAAATAGTTAGACACCACAGATACTTGATGTTCACCAGGAAGAGTTACAAGAGGATGTTTAGCCACGTTTTATAGATAAAGTCTACCCCCCAGAGGAGCACTTTCCCCTTATTTCTCTAAGGAAAAAACCAAAATGCTGCAAAGCCCACTTGGGCTTCAATCAAGAATTATCTATACTTACTTTACTTCAAAAAGAAATCTCTGCAAGTAAACTACGTCAACTATTCCTGCTAACAGACTGCAAAAGCCTCATCCTTGAAGACCTCAGGCAATAGGTCTGCTTGTTACAGCTGCAACCTGAGACACAGAAGACATAAAGGCAATATATCCTCTTCTATTTAAAAGTGTAATACCATCCATATACCTTCACAGTCTCCAGTTTGGAGGAAAAAAACAGGGGGAAGCAAGGCCTACGGGAACTAAAAAGCAGCAGTTTCTGGTTTTGAGAAAAGCTTTCGTCCTCAGAGTCACCACTCCAGACTGATACACAGGGATCCAGACTTTGACCTTCATAAGGTGGCAAAGAACTCATGATTTATATTCTTTGATATACAACCAGAACTTACAAAAAAAGAAGTCTGTTCTATCTTATAAACTAAGTCCTAGACAAACTGTTAACTGCACTGAGTTTAGTTTATTAAGGACAAATTTATTTGCAACCCCTTAATTCCATTTGAAGGCTTACTAAGCAAAGCTTACAGGCTGTTTTCTTCTTATTGACAAGTCCCATCTTTAAAAGCTACTTATATAACAGCTCTACGTATTGCCATAGCAAGTTATAAAACTAAAATAAAATACCAGTAGTGCAGAAGCTAGACTGAATGCTCTATTACCCACTGCAGAAGCTTGTCCCCAAAAGCAAGCCAACAAACTGACATTTGGAGCTACGAGGTCCAATATTCAAATGCTGCAGGAATTGAAAGGACAAGTCCAACAGTGAGAGACTAAAAAAAGCTCTTCATTGATTCCACCTTCAGCTTTCTCACAAATTTGACCAACCATCAAATAGCCCCTATCCCCACATATAATGAACACAGAGCTGTTTCACTGTAAGAGACATCCATGTTAAAAACCGTATGCAACTGTTAACAGGTTTTCCGGACAGCATGAAACACCATTCCATCAGCAACTTTACGCAGAGATTGCAAAGTCCCAGGAATCTCTCAGACAAAGGCAATCATCTTCAGGCCTGTGATGTTGCTAAAAGGCAACATCTTCAGGCAAAATGTTGTTAAAAAAAAATTCATGCACAACCAGATGCTCCACTGGCTAAGCAAGTTTTGGGTAAACTCGGTTTTGAGGTTGGGTTTTATTTTTCTTCAGGGGTGTGAGAGGCTAAGAGGTTGAAGGTCTACCTTCAACCTCTAATGGCAAGATCAGAGGTGGCTCCACTGAGATGCCAAGGCAGAATGAGCTGCAGCAGGGGTGAGCGTCTTATACTGCACTAGTTCTAGTTCTGACGGCAGTGCTTAGACAAGTGATGGTGAAGCAGCAATTAAGAGAAACCTCAATGCATTTCCGAAAACTTCAAGTTACAAATAAGGAAAACCCAAGACGTCATCAAAGACTATTGAACTCTCTAGCAGGCTACCAAACAAACCAAGAATTTAGCCATGTTTAAGTATTCTGCCTGCTGTTACCCACACGAAGTTACAGCAAGTTTTAGAAGAGATGTTAAACCTCATGTTTCAAAATTTAAAACAACCTCTAACCAACATGAATGAAACCTGTCACAAAGATCAGATCCTCCTACTTAGTTTTTATACTTTCTTTTAGAGCACACAAAAGTGGCTACAGAAACAGAGTTATGTGGTCCAGCCTAACTCCCTCTGTGCAATAAGGTTATCGACATGTAGAGAAAGAGCAGGACTGAGTTTTGGATTTGAAGAAATAAAGCAGGTGGCATTTTTGGTGACTTGGCTGTACTATGAGCAACGTGTCACACACATCAAGATTTCATATTCAAATTCTCAAAACACTCTTGCTTTTTTACCTACTAACCTATACCTCACTTCCTGCTCTTCCTAATACCTGCTGTAATAAAATTATATTAATTACATCAAAAAAGAGACTTCAGATTTCTTCCTCACAGCCAATGAACTGAACCATATCTGTTAACTAAGGAAATCAGAGCAAAGGCCTCAACAGCAAACTGCTGGGATCTAACTAAACATAGAGACTTCTTTTAAAAAAGTTTCTTGCATGCCACGTATGCATTGTGTACATATACACACACTCCAAAATGCTTAGACATCTTTCAAGGCTTTCACAACTCACTGTAAATTCATACAAGTCATTCACAATTCCCTATAGCTTAAAAAACACAAACAGCTAAAAAAGGATTGTACATGAACATGTGAAGGAGAAAATAAGACCATTTTTACTTTAGAACAGTCAGATTCAGCTACTGTTTGGTAAATGTACTAGCAATTGCATTTATTTCCATGACTCAGGGTTTCAGCAGCCTGTTTCTGATCCCAATGCTACCTGAATTATCCTTCAGCACGTCTCAGCTTTTTGTTGGCCTGTTTACACTTCTTAATGAGTTGAAGACCTGTGGCCACAAAGTTTCTAATGATTAACACAATCCTGCAAAAGAACAGAATACTTCTGATTGTTTATAAAAAAAGCTACACAGAATGCAGCATTAATTTAATCTCATTTAGATACAGAAAGAATCATAATTTCATTCTGCAAGTGCAAGATGCTTTCAACTATTTTGAGGCAGCAAGCAAGAAATCAAAATAATGAGTTCACAGCCACATTTCTGGTTTTCACATAGACTGAAATTCCATGGACTGAAAGAATAAACTGCCATCTTGAGCAATTAAACAGCATTTCCTACCCACAAAAGTATATTCTCCTTTGGTGTCACTAAACATTGCACTGATTTCAAACAACTCAGCTGCTCTTACAAAAAAAAAAAATCCCCTTTCTTGCTGGCAAGGTGAATTACTGGAAGGCTCTTTCCTCATCAAGGACAATGCGGGTTTGTATCAAGCAGACATGGCAGGTTTGCCACTGCTACGCGACTCCTCCCTGTTGTTAATACAAACAGGGGAGTCCCTAAATCACAACACTGGGAGAAAGGGGCTGGATGGGGAGAAGAGGCAACCACAGACAAGCTGGAAAAGATGACCCTAACGCCGCACCACTCAGGGAGAGGACGGACAACAGCCATGGGGAAACGTCCCCTTGTCACCGCAGGCATGCTTTTCAGCTCTTCTCCCTCCCTAAACAAACACAGCCCTGTGAACTGTACCTCTGCAAACTAATAACCCCATGAAGTTTTTACACCAGCAGCTCTATAAGATTCATTTCCCTGCCGGAGCTTCGGGCAATGCAGTCCCTCACGGGCAGGTGCCTGTATCACAACGTGACTGATGATCCCTGTTGCCAGACTCAGCAGATACCCGGCCCTGCGGTCTACAGAGCAGGAGGAAAGGGAGATGCTCTTCTGTAAGATCTACAGAAGATTAGAAAATACAGGGTACAAGGTGGAAAGAGATGCCACAGGAACAAGAACTGGTGAGAAAACACCAAGAACTGAATTATTTTAGGCTAAAAGAGATGGTTATATCTTAATTGTACCAATAAGACAAAAGGTCATTATCCCAGAGCCAAATCAAAACGCTCTATTTGTACCACCCCCATCCCTCTCAAAGTGGTTCCTGTCACACACGCTGTTGGCTGCTCCACCAAAAATTTATTTTTCTTGGATAGATTTTCCCCAGCCCTTTCAATTAGGTTCAGCCAAGACGCACTCTCTACTTCAGGACTTTTGAAAAGGACTAGATAATGTTTACTTCATGCCAAGACACCAGGCATGCGACAGGAAAAAAAGTCTATGTAGAGAAAAGCAAGCCAGTTTCCACCTTCTGAGCAAACTCCCCTGCAGTTCAAGTACCACATTTTTTGAAAGATCTCATGCTCAGACTAATTTTATTTGCATCCTGTGTAAAGCCTGCAACAAATACCCAGCAATTTAATAAAGAGGTGGAAAGGGAGAAAAGAGAGATGAATACTGGTCTGTTTCTTTAATTTGGATCCTTTGCAATCAACAGTATGTTATTTAATATTGGGCTCTGATTTGCAAGAATAGATTCTTCTAGAAGATAGGATATTTTTAGAAGATGTTTTGATTGGCAGCATTGAAACATCTCATACAAGAGGCAGAGCTTCCATCATTACCCCAACCCTCCTCAGTTTCTCAAAAAATCATGAGATCAATCTCATCAGGAGATTTTTTTTTTACCAAAGATGTCTTTACTTCAGGAGGGTTTTCTTATTCTTTTGAGGAAGAGGGAGGGGGAGTGAATGGAGCATCACTTGCCTTACAGTCACTACTTTCCAAAAGCAAAGCATGTCACATTCACATGTCTAAGAAGCCAGGACAAGAGCCAAAAATATTGAACTGTGGCAACTTTCAGTCAAGCAATCCATAAGCAAAGGCAGCAAATGAGAATAGTTTGTAGTACTACGTCATCTTCCAGACCTTAGTGCTTGATAAAATTTTAAAAAGTTCACACAAAGCAAAGAACAGAATACAGATTCTCAATCTATTGATATTTCTAAAATCTGCTGCAAACAATGTTGTCAGGCTGACAGCAGATTCAACAACCCAAGGTCTGATGCATGATCACGCTATGAACAGGATCATTCACCATCACAGCGAATTATACTGGGCTGAACCTGAGATTTTGCAGCTTTAGGATAACACTCTTCTGACTCATGTCAACGTTATTTGCACATGTCAGAAGAAAGCGTAAAACACATGGTACATTTTCAAATGCATTCAAAAACTTTGAAGCCAAACGTTTCACAACAAAAGCCAACACAAAAGTAATTGTATCAGAAACAAAGAGCCATCACTGCAAGTCGATTACTACATAGCCTCAAAGGGTCCAAAGGGCCAAGCCGGCTGAACAGCCAAACTATTACGCATTTTCACTTCCCCAGACCTAGAGGATTCCCAGCTTTGGAAGAGATACGACAAATTTTTTTCATTAGCATAGCTGGAACAAGCTGTGGTAAGAACCAGAACCATAATGCAGCCATTGTACTTCAGTACTGTCATCTTGCTCAAAGGGCAAGGAAATTCACAACTAGTACTAGAGAGGATGGGATGTTTTCACCTAAAAAAACCCAGACAGACCTTGGTACAAAGGGAAAATGACACTCTGAAATTACCATACAATCTCTTGCAATAAATGCCAAGACTTTAAAAGTGACACTAGCCAGCAGTAAGCTAACAGGCAATTACAATGATTAAAAAAGGGGTGTATCTAAGTGAAATTTTTTCATGTTTTTTTACATTCTCCACAACATTTCTGTGAAGCAAGAGTCGACGCTTTTCTGTTCAGCTCTCTGCCCTAGTGTGTGTCAAAAACTGATCAGAGGTACGATGGAGATGATTAATCCTTGAGGAAATCGGGCAGCTGCTGTTCTTCGTGGCAGAGAGGAGGAGGAGGAGGAGGGGTGCTACCTACTTGCTCTGCTGCATTGGAAGAGACAACAGCATAAGCCACAGTTAAGTAGATAATCACAAATTCTCAGAACCTCCTTTATCTCACCAAGCGTCAGCTAAACAAATACAGCAAGATGCTTTTGGACAAGTTACTCTCAGAAATGAAGTCAAACACAGGAGAGCTCCATTACTTCAATTAATACTCCCATTTGTACCAGGTCAGCAGTCCTCAAGGGCAGCAAGGACAGGTGCGCACACATCCCAGTATTTCTCATCTGAACAAAATCCCCAATCACTGGGCGATAAGCATCCAACTCACTTTAAAACTCCAGTCAATCTCTATAGGACAGGGGAGGGGGAGCAGGAAGGGAGAAAAGGCTTCATCGGATATGTATTCTTGGAAATTTTGTTTTCAGTCTCTCAAAACTGGAAGGAAGATTACGGAGTTTTCTCCCAGGCCTAGTAAATTTAAGTGAAAACAAATATTTTTCCAGTAAGACTACTGCAGCAAGACTCAGAACAGGAAGATTACTTTATGTACTAGTTTGACTAGTTGAGAAATTCAAACACCTACATCATAGAGAAAAAAAAAACAAAACAAAAAACCAACAAATTCCTACTAGAAAGCTCCAAGAGGAGGGGAGGAAAAAGTTTCAATTATATAAGGCAAACATTTAAAGTAGCCAAGTGCTCTGGATGCAGATGGTTGTTAACAAGCAGACAAGAACTAGATAAAAGCGATTTTGAGGAATGCCACAACATCAGAACAAAACAATAAAGAGAGGATTCCTATGGCAGATTCACCGAGTAACACTCGGCTACAGCAACAGACTGTCATTAGTGGGGACTACTTCGTTACTGCTATGAGAGACTGCAGAGGTTACCTCCTCAACACTGAAGTCTGGCAGTCGTTACTTGCTCCAAGCATCACAACTAAAAGCTTCTGGGAATTTACAACCAAAGCCTTCAAAGACAAGACAACAATGAAGAAAACAATGCGCAAGATTTTCTACGCATCTTATACTCTCTAGGAGCTGCATCGCTGAGCACCACAAAGTTTTCAGATACCATCTTTTTAAGTTGTGGGAAGGATAGAAAAAGGAAGGAACAAAGAGGAAAGTAGGGTGCAAGACAACTAGAGCTCCTGTGCACCCCAACCACCGACCCAAATAGTGGGCAAACCTTGGTCCAGAAGAAGCTCTGCTGCAGAAATTACCAAAGGACACAAAGTTGTGGAGACGGCAAACATGCAACTACTGCCCATGGGGGAGAGGGAAAGAACAAAGGGGAAAGAAATTCATATACACACAGGGGAAAAATTCATATGCACATGGAGAATTCAAGTGAACACAGTTGATATTTTTCACTAGGTCTTCATACAGCCACCTAAAGCCTTAATCAAGCCACTTTTCCTTTAATTTATCATAGAAGAGTGCCTTGTCCTAGCACACAAATTGACTTGCTCAAGCACATGAAAACATAGGTAAAATAAGCAAGTCAATTTGCAGAGCAGCTAATCTGATTAGGGCTTACCTGTACCCAGCCTGAAGAGGCATTTGGTTTCAGGAGTTTAACATAACCAAAGCAAGCCTGGTAACAGCAAGCAGAGGGGGGAAAAAGGCAGATCTCTGCCATGACAACTAGGATGGGTTACAAAAGCTTTCTCATTACAGAGGATACTATTTTGAAAATAAACACTACTTCAACAGCCAGCACAAAGGAGAACTATCTGCAAAAATAACTAGAACTCCTTATATTGAAAAGACCTGGACATTAATACAAGAGGAGAGCTAATGCAGGAGTGAGAGGAGGAGCACTAGGGCACATTTGACAAGTCAAAGATTCACACAAAAGAGTGAACAAGAACAGAACTGCTGTAACTGGAGACAGATGTAATTTCAGCCTGTTAGTAAGAATTCAAAGAACGGCTCATGTTCATAAAAAAAGCAGCTAAAAATCCAAACACAAAACCCCAGCAAAGTTACGCACTTCATAAGCCAGTTTAAGATCTAGCACACAAGACAATGTCAGTCAAAGCCTTCAGGTGAGATTTTTCTACAAGTATCACTTATTAAAAATAGGTTTAAATAACTAAGAGTTAAGTTGTTTTGGGCTTCTTGCCCATTTCCAGAGGCAGGGAGAGGGGGATGGTAGGGGGGAGTGAGCAAGGGCTGAATATGGAAAGCTGTCTTTAGGCACAATATGATTCATCACACTGAAGTGGCTGGCTACTACTCAAACAGATTTATTTTATTTAAAACGGTAAGGCTTTGACCAACACATGAACAACGAACCTTGGTGAAGTCATTAGATGACACTCTGGTGTACATATTATGATGAAAAATACCTGAAAATTCATCTGTATCAATTTAATCTGCCTTGACATAGGAAAAGTGGTTAATGCCTTGAAAGATTTCCTAATGTGGTTGTTTCTTTGAATTATTTTCTGCCTTAGTATAAACAGCATCTTCCCTTTGACTTTCAGAAATTTCTGCAAATGGCAGGAGAGCTACCTACAACACAGAAGGAGCAGAGAGAGAATAATTTTCTTGTTTTAGTCTGAGACAGTAAAAAGCCAATACCACAAAATGTTGCATACATGGAGCAAGAGCCCTGCAAGTGTTCTGCATTCAAAATGCAGATCCACAGAAGGCTAATTGTCTCATTTTTTTGAAATAGCCAGCACTGGAATAGCAGAAGTCACATGGAGAAGGGCTCCAATTCACACAAAAATAGGCAGATTTAGCTGTGGCAACTTTTATTCATGCAACTGTCCGAGCCTAGGAACGGTAATGGCTGCTAAACAGAAATATTCTCCCCTTGGCCACTGAGATGTGAGTCTCCAGCAGAGAAAAAAGCCACTAGGAACAGGGAGAGGCATTACCTCTTCACATCAAACCACCCAGATCAGGAATTGGGACCACAGGAGGTAAATTTTGTTAGAAGCTGCCAAAGCCATGCCAAGCCAAGATCACCGAGCACCAAAGCACCTCCAAAGCCGCCTGTCTCTTTCCTCAGCTCTTACCTCTAGATCAGACCCCTGCCCTGCTCTATGTACAAACACAGAGGGGTAATCTGTTTTCCTCTGTGCTGACACCCACAGCACCCAGAGGAGGACAGGGCAATGGGCAGAGACTGCAGGTGAACAACAAGCATCATGCCCCAGCTGCCGAGCTGTTGTGCCATACCCTCTTAAGAGGGTGCAGAAGTACACAGGGCATGCACAGGCCACCAGCAGCTGCTGCACCCACCTCTGAATACATTAACCTCCTTCTCAAGCACTTTTAAGGCCAGTCACTGTGGGTGACAGCAGCACACAGTGCTTTTTTTACCACCTAGAATACAGAAGCAAGTTGAAAAAAAAGCAACGTATCTTTACTCGACATAGCGTAGGGAGAACTGACGCTCACAGGCACATACAGCTCCTATAAGTGAAACCGCTCATCCCACCAGATCGCTCAGTGCCTGTAAGCCCATGGAGGAGAAGGAGCAGCAGCATTTACAACATCCAGGGGGCCCAGGAACAAATCAGGACCAAGTGCTGCTACATTAAAAGGAGGTGCCCTCTCCAAAGTTAAATGGGCAGAAGAAACGTGTTAACTCCTAGTCAGCTTCTGATGCAGACAGAAGACAAGGGCAGGGCAGAACCAGCTGTCACTACGCCCAAGCTTTGCAATTTTGACAGAGGAAAATCAGAAAGTGGCCGTGCAGAGGCCAGCAAGGAACCGTTTGTAACCTCCAGCCAGCAACTGCATCCAGAGTGCACTAACCATTGCAGGGACTGGCTCACAGCAGTCTCGCAGTCACAAGCTAAGACATAATACCTAACTTAATAATAGAAAGATTAAATATCTAACTTAATAACAGAAAACCACAGATGAAGATACAAGGAAGCAAGACGTTCATGTACTGATGTTTAAGCTAATCTGGAAAGTAGGAATTTCTTTCCAGGTTCCTAGAAGTGATTTAATTGCAAAGTCATCTAAACTGCATTGCCTTTTACTGCCCTCCACCACCTCTGTTCACCTAGTTAGGTGGAAATACGGGGCTAGGTGCACAGCTGCTGACCCAGAACTCAAACTTACACCCACTTAAGTATGTGCACACAAACATCCCTCTCTAAACCTTTTTTCTCCCAGAAACCATTTTTTTGTGATTTCTGCCTATTGCATCTACATAAAACCCCTTTGCTTCTTACTCAAGAGTGGATTGGATTTGATAATGCAATGTAACGTCACCAGCCCTGAAACAGCAAAAGCTCAATACCAGTCATTAAGTAGGAGCCGCCAGGGAATTCACTAAATGCAGATTGCCTGTAAAGCCGTATGAGCTATTCTGCTACAAACGCTTCTAAATGGAGACAGCCAATCTTTAACCCAACTAAGCTTACAGATACCCTCATGAACACAAAAAGGGCAGCAGCTCCAAACATTTAACCAAATATCATAGGAGATGAGCTCCAACTGCACATGGGCTGGGATGAAAAGCACTTCCAAGATAAAATATTTTTGACCTGGACCTGGAGAATGAGTGACAGCAAAATATTTCCAAAGCTTTACCTTTAAGTATCAGAAGGACTTTGTGGCAAACATTCCCAAGATGACTGAAATTCTCTTATTTTCTGTTTGCTGGCCAAGATAAGTTCAATCTACAGGCAGCTGCTCACTCTGGACAATGTGTCAAATCACCTTCCTCTACAGAAAATACAATTAGACTTCCCTCCAATTCACATTGCCTTCCATTAATATTTTAAAGTCCTCCCTTATACAAATAAAATCCCTGCAACATTTCTTACAACATCGTTATGTGTTACTATGGAAACTGCTAAAATGTCACAAATACAAAAGCCTAAAGCTCTGCTGCATAAGGAGTACCCCGATCCTCCTTATTTCCCTCTTTTGGTAATTTAATGACCAAATGTTTTGAGCCTAATGAAAAAAAAAAGTCACCATTATAGTGGGGGGTGTTTTCTTGGGTTTTGGTTTTTTGGTTTGGGGTTTTTTTTGGTGGGGTTTTGGGTTTTTTTTTTTCCATTGCTTTAAGTTACTGAATATTTTATTGAGCAAGCAGACGAATGAAGTCACATTTCACAAATCCACCCTGTTGGGAGGCACTTTTAAAGAAGTGAAACAACACTCAAAACTATCTGACAAACTCAGCACTGTACAGTGCTGCAAGGAGACACACGAAACTGCAGCGAGATCTGTGTCAAACACTACCCCTTTCTCCCACTCCCCTTGACTGTTCCACTACATAAGTGAGAGACAACTCAAATTATATATTTTACACAGTAAGGATGCGCATATTTAAGAGATAAAGGGAGCCGTAACTCTTTAAAATGGGCTGAATATCTTTGAGAATTAAACACTTCTGGAAAGAGCATGCTTATGCTCATTCATAAGACAGCACAAATTAATCTGCTTCAGAAGCAGAAGCATCACATGCGCCAGCCAAACTCCTCTGCCACCACTATCACAGGGAACATCTCGTTTTGCAGTTAAGACATCATGGTTGCACATGAGCACCAGGGAGAAAAAAGCCATCTGCCAAGTTGTTCACCTTCACTAACCTGACAGCTTACAACTAACAGAAGAGCTTTAAATACATCACCGTGATGACCTCCCTGCTTGGGCACAATAACCAGCCACGGACAACTACTGGAACAAGTGTGTTTTGGCACAAAGTTGAAGGCTGGTTTTGGGGAGGGGCAGGCAATAGGAGAGCCACATTCAACATGACCAATTTGTAGCAAAATTTTTGAGACACCCCATCCTCATAACAAAACCAGTGAATTTAAGGTCTCAACAGCACAAGTCTCTGACTGGCCCCTTTTAAATATTCTCTTTCATCAAAGTATCATCCCTCTCACTGCTGATGCGATGCAGTTTAATGAAAAAGCACGTTCTACACCAAAAGCCCAAGCACCATTAACAAATCCTTAACTCGGAGCGCCCGTGCCAGGTACCCTTCCCATAAATAGCTTGTTCAGTGCTGAGGTCAAGGCTGGAGCAGGCATTCCAGAAAGTAACCTTATCACAGAGAAGATCCTGGGGGTGGGGTGTGGGGGGACTGGAGGTAGAGCTGGATGTTACTTAAGCAAACCATAACCATTCCATTACATCAAGGACGAGCTGCACATTGCCAAGTCTTTCAAATGCTAAGAGCCACAACCAGAGGATGTTAGAGACAACTCCAAGTGCAGTGGAGCATCAAACCATCCCCAGTTCCCATCTGGATCCAAAGACATGAAGGGCAACTGCAACAGACCCAACTGCAATTCAAGTTTCTCCTTCCACTTCCCAGCTGAATTTCTAGTCAATACACAGGCCTTCACCTATTTGTATTTTTAAGTCCTTCCTTTCATTCAGAAATCCAGCAAGTAAAACCTAAGTCAATTTTTTAAGTTCTCTTCTCCCTAAAGCATTTTATCTGAGGATGGCCCAGCAAAGCCATCCAGCTCTCCAAGCCTTTGAAACAAGACACTTGCAAAACGCACCATATCCAGGGTGTGCCCAAAACACGCTCCGTGGAAAAATCTGCTGGGGTAGTGCCAGTTTAGCAAGGAAAACATTTTCCCCCAGCTGGAAGTCTAGCGCAGCGCTGCTGCGGAGCTAGTGCAACCAGAAGGTATCTGCTGGAGGAGAGAACAAAGGAGGGGGAGGAAAAAAAAGCCCATGTTACTGCATAATGAAAAGCAAAATCTTTCAGGAAGAAAAACACATCTGTGAAGTACACCTTTACAATCTCTTTAAGGAAGTCCATTTTTGCCATTGCTTCAGTTTTCATCTTACCCATACAGTAATTTTTTATCTTGTGTCAGTATTAACAAGAACAAAAATGCAGCTCTAAACTGTAGCTGCTTACAGATGCTGGTGTAACAGAATACAGAAGTCTTTTCCCCATCCCCCACACCAGTATATTAGACTTCAATATTAGAGATCGGCTCTAAGTGGGGCCCCTTTCCCTTGCTCAAACACTAACTTCAATTTCACATGAGATTGTAGGAAAGCAGACAAGTTACCACACTAGGTTTTTAATGCCAGTTCACGTTCACAAACTTCACAAACATTTTTTTCTGCTGCTTTAGATGCTGTGACAGGCTTTTTCCAATGAAAAGTAAAGTAAATATTTATGCAACCCTATCCAAAGTGTCACCCACAAGTCCTAAAAAATCTGAACTAGAGCCTGTTATTACTCGCTGCCCCACTGGGTAAGGGCTACAGAGACAAAGCATAGTTTATTGATAGTGCCAGACACCAAATCACTTCCAGTCCTCTGCAATATCTTTCATACACCAGCCCAGCGCAGCCCCACAGCCCAAGAAACAGCAGAGAAGATCTGACACTGAACAGAATAACCCAAACCCCTGCAAGAGCATGAAAAGCATCTGCAAGAAAGATGCAGAAAGATGCTTTGCCTGCATCCAACACCCCACACAGCAAATTCAAACACTTTCCTGCACCACAGCACCTGACTTCACTGCTACTCTTCGCACACACGACCCAACACTGAGTGCTGGCTCCCTTCTGCTCCCCGTGAAACAACTGTGACTTCAGCCTAGAAAGATAAATTTAAACCAATGCATCAAACTCCCTCTAGGATGAAAGCCAACAACACTGCCTTAACCGAGTTCTGTGGATGGCAACATGAGTACCTATACCAAAACCACCTAACCTTCCTTCCATACTCCAGTAAGGTCTGCATGAGGATCAAGGCTCAAATAATCATCAGAACCGACTTATCAGACATCCATTGTATCTGTAAAAGGTGTACTATGACCAACATTTCGTGGAGAAACAACTGACTCATTTTTCTTAAGATCTTTCTCAAGCACTGTTCTGATTTGCCCTCTTTTCTTAAAAGCAAGAGGGACTTGCAGAGTGTCCTACTTACTCTGGATACCTGATTAAGCATTTCTGAACAATGAACTGCTCTCTGCTATTCTGCTTTCAAATGCAAAGCAAGAACATGTTCAGGATTTGCTCTTTTTCTCTCTTCCCAACTGAAAGATGCTTGAGGGACATCTCTCTTGACCAACATATTGCTGCTGAGCAGCACGTGGATTACAAGCAATTCAGGTACAACAGATGCAAGTTTTCATAAATAGCTGAGAAATAGAAGGTTAAGCATTGTGCTGTTGTCAGTACCTACAAGCACAGCTAGAAGTCAAGAACAAGAAAAATGCCACAAAAAGCCAAGCAGGTAACTGAAAAAGTCATAAAGAGTAGAGACAAACTTTTAGGATTGCTCTACATAAATTGGAGTTAATGAAACGTGTTTGTGACCAGTAGGAAAAGCTTCCTTAGTCCTCACAGCATGAGATTTGCCATCTGAATTACAGCTCCATGAAGTCACAAATTTGAGAAATGCTATTTAATAGCTCTTTGAGATACAGGCTTCCTTATCATGCTCTTGCTTGAAAAATACAATCAAGGGAGAAAAAACAGAATTTCTAAATCCTATTTCTCAGTCAACTGATGCACCAACTGCAACTACCCCTCGAACAACCACTGACTCAAGTGCCACACGCATCCCTCTCCAACACAGGACTTTGAAATTAGTGCTGACAAAAGCACTCCTTAGTGAGAAATCTTCATTACTACTCCAAGTCCAGCAATTCTGAAATCCAGACAGCACAATGTGACACAGCACAGGGAGGAGTCAACACACGGGCTTCCAAGGCTGTGAAATGATTCACTGCAACAATGAAGAGCAGAAGGTGCTTGGATTTCCCACCAGTAAATGGGCATAATTGAAGTGTGCTTAGGCATCATGGCCACAGGCATTGTAACAACCACAACTGAACACACTGTAGGTACTGTCTGACCCTCGTAAAAGGTGGTGCGAGAAGTTAGTCACCTGGAACTTCAGTTCACTCTCAGCAGCTTGATGTAACTGCCATCCGAACAGTGACTTCCCAGATAAGAAACCTGAACTAAAATGTAAATTCCAATTAAATATTTGTTTTCACTACCTTTTCAGAAAATTTCTCCATGGTACACAGACTGAAGTTGGGGATTACAGAGACTAAATCACATACCACTCACCAGCTAATGACTACATTGCTGCTTGACATAGGTAACTAATCAGCCAAAAATAATTGACAAATTCTGATGAAACTAGTCTACAGTCAAATGCAAGACAACCAAAGAAACCAACCAGTCTGAGAAAAGCAACTACTATAAAGATGCACAAGCCGCATGAAATATTTCCTACTGCTACGTACAGGGCCACAGAAACACCAGGACTTTGATTACTTGCTAAACCATCACTGGCCACATAAGCCAGAGCCCAGCCAGCAGCCCTCCAGCACTGCGAGGAATTTGCATGCCCTGCTCGAGCAACCTTTCACAAACAGCAGTTCCTGATCCTACCACGCTGACAACAGCATTTGGGCCCTTTCAAAGTAGCACAGGTTTCGCAGTCGCAGACAGCTGCTGCCTACGGTCACACCCAGCCAAAGAAATTCAGTACGATTCTCCACAGGGGAGGTTCCAACCTGCCTTCGTCACCACCGAGCAGAGGCAAAGCTTCTCTTCATCCTAACTCTGCCACCGCACACGCTTTTGAAGCAACACGTAAGAGGATCTTAGCTGTGAAGCAGCTTATTAATCCGAGAGCAAATGAAACGCAACATGGTGGTCCTTGATCCACATAAACCTAAGAACGCATCATGAACCAACCCTGTCTGCACGGGCTTTCTTTCCCCATCGGCCGCATGAGAATCAAGAGCGCCTTGTTAAACCAAGCCCATAGCTGGCAGGGCTTCGCAACAAAGGTGTAACGAATACCTCCCTGCTTTGTTTATGCATTACATGATGGCCTGGTTATGCACCTGAATGACAGCACCTTCCTGGGCAGCAGGTCTGTAAGTGCTTTAGAAGGACCTACCAAGCTCTGATAGATCTCTAATGCTACTGGAAAGAAGTAGTTCCTCAGGGAGATGCTGCTCTAGCCAAGATCAGGTGGGCCAGAAGAGTACAAATGCTTCGAAGTCTGTCCTTGACCAGATACTCATTCTGGAATGCCATCGTGCCAGAAAAACTCAAAGGTCAGCTCTTATCTAAGCATGATGTAAACACATTTTTGTTTCATTTGCATGCTTCTACTTGAATCTCAGAGGCAGTCAATGACATGGCCACTTACTGCAAGCAAGCTACAAGACACACCGTTAGTAGCATAACTCCCACTAAAGATCTAGAAGCAAGCAAGCAGTTTCTTGGGGGAAGTCAGGGGCATCCACAGGAGCAATACGCAGCCAAGGGATGCCGACTGAGGGATGAGACAGAAGTTTTTACACACATTAAGATATTCCATCTCGCTACCAAATTAAGATAATCAGGGTGAAAGTCTTCCTTCCAATAAGTAAATTCAGCAAGCTGCAAAATCCAGCCATACTTGAGCAACCCTGCAAAAAGCCTTCGCTGTTCTGTGCTCATACAAACGTAAAACAATGGTTCTGTACAATAAGCTGGCCCAAGGCGGCTTCCCAGTGGAAAAGTCAGCTCTTCCCCTTCCTGTCTCTTAGCACTACTTTGAAAAGAATGGTATTTAGATGTACTCAGATGCTTGTACTAGCTCTTAAGGTTGACTTCAGGAGTTTTGCTAACAAGCACAAATGTGCATTCAGCCTCAACTTCAGTAATGCCAGAGCTCATGAGACCCAATGTCAAAGCACTCATGCCAACAGGACAGTCAATGCTGGGAAGACTAATTACTAAATACCCACAGGCATAAACTTTAAACGAGGTTTGGTGGGCCTGGCCTAGATGCCAGTATGCATACACACCAGCTTCTGAACCTACAGACAATAGAAGGATCATTCTTTTTATTAGCTTTAAAAATCTTTGGCTTTTTAAGAGTGCTCAGGAGGTTGGGGAATGTAAAGGCATGACTAACACAAAGGGCAGGAAAGTCAGCAAAGAATTTCACGCATCATGTCTCTGAATACCGCACTTCCTCTTGGGATTAAGATGAGTGGCAAAGAAATTTCACTTTGCTAGACAACACGTGAATCTATGAAACCCGCACTATGGGAAATTTAATATTACTTTGGACAGAATCTTAATCAAATGTCTCCTCTAATAACTATTACAATACTTATAAATGCAATTTTACTACTAATCCCAACAGTAAGTTTGTGGACTTTATAAAACAGGAATAGTTATTAAACTCTCTTTTCCAACAGCACAAAAATGCCTTTATGTCCAGCCAGCAGGGATCACATGCTCGGCTACTAGTTTTGCACTGGGAGAAAGCCGAACTCATGCCATGTTTAAGACTTCACATACAGAAATCCATCCTGTGCTAACATCCCAAAAACACAATGTGACATTTAGCTGGAATTTAATATTCAAGAGCTGTAACATCTGTTTACCAGCACTCATCCATATGAGTGTGTTCTTGGAGGATGCTGAAGTTACCAAGTACACACACTGTTCATGTCCATCTACCTAGTTCAGTAAAATCTGTGTCAACACAGCACTTGACCAGTCATTAACATTATTTTGGACAACAGGTATCAAAATACGTTCCATTATTTCTCCACAGATCTGAACAACCCCAAAATAGCGCAGGTATGCAAAAGTCCTGGTGACTATTTCCAGCCTTGATCAGAAAGCCGTCTGCATTCTAGACAGGACCCCTGTGACTGCTACAGGGAGCTTTTTGTCAACCACAGCTATACTTCACAGACTGAGGTTTAAGTTCAATAGGTCCATCAAGGTGAAAGAGATCATCCACTGATGCAAGCAAGATTTTACACAGACTAGACACAGAATATAGCCTTTTAAGAGATTTGTGCAAAATACTGTGATATGCACTCCTAGGGAAAAGTCTTGTTTTTAGAAGAAAAATCCCCCTTCTTCCTTGACCTGTCTCAAGACCTTTTGCCTTGACAAGCATCTTCCTCCTCCACACACAATAGTTATGCAAACAGCATCCAGTTAACAACATAATTATGAGGCTGTTGTCATCATTTAATGCAACTCACAGACAAGAATAAAATTCCCAACAATAAGTTCCCAGATTCAAGAGAAGAACACACTCACTTCACACTTCCACTGGCACTTGGACCAAATCCTTTCAGAGGTTTTTTTCCAGGCAGTTGGTTTAACAAAAAAAGTAATTCCCCAGTCACAAACATGCTGTCAGCTACAAAGATTCAGGCTGGCCTTACTTTATATAACTGGTTTACAACAAAGATTCCCATTGTAAAAAGATAAACATTTCATTTCAGGGACAGGTCCAACACATCATGGAGAGAACTGTTTATAGTATTTTGGGTTCGTATCTGCAGCATGCTTGTACCAATCCAGCCAGCCAGTATTTCCAGGACTTGCAGCTCCACAAGAACACCAACAACTACCATATGCATGAAGAATTTTATCTTCAGCGTTACATGTGCTGCCTGAACTAGGCAGTGCGCTGCAAATCACTCCATACTAGTTTTAACTGTTACTTCTTTGATCTAAGCCCATCAAAAAAGAAGTGTTCCTACAAAAAAACACAGATTTTCCATCTGGCACTTCACCTTGTTCTCCCCCCACCAGAGATAAGCAAAGCATGACTTGCTACTTACAGCGGTACATGGGGTTGTTCTGGGTCTGCTTTGGTCAGTTCCTCTTCTTCAACGTCAGACTCTCCTCCCGAGCTGCTGTCAGTGACATCCGAGTCAAACGCTTGTTCACTGGATCTCAAGTTGGCCATACCACTGGCCGTGAATCTCTCCAGTTCTTCTGATATCGAATCGCTCTTCAAGAAGCTGCTTAGGCCTTCTGAAGTAACTGTCTCACTTGCAGCTTTTCTCAAGGCTGCTTCCGCTTTTCTGGTCAACATCAGCTGGCTCCGATGCCTCAGGGGGTCCAAAGTTGGAAGCTTGCTCAGAGTTTTCTCCAAGAAGCCACCCAACTGCTGCTGGATGTGTCTCTCCACCTGCTTTGCCTGCACCACCTGCAAGCGTTTCTGCAGCCTGCGGGCACGGTTCTCAATGTCTGCCTGCCGTCGCAGCAATGCCCTCGTCCTCATCTCGGAGTCTAGAGCACTGTGGTGACCCACCAACAGAGAAGGTTTCTGCTCCTCCAACTTACTGCTCCCAAAGTCAGAGTGACTAGCAACACCAGGCAACCTAGTCTCTCCACTGCCACCCTCGAGCACCCGCTGTTGCTCCATGGAATTAAGGGAAGATTTGTTTGCAGTGCTATTATTGCTAAATGGAGTTGTGTGCTCTGCATCAAGGCTTCTGTGTGGAAGAGTGCAATTGGTCAACCCGGTCTTCAAGTCCCCCAATTCAGAACCTCCTGCATTATAGTCAACACCTTGGAGGGCAGCAGAAGGAGGAGCACACTTCCCACCATTCAGAGAACTAGAGTTTTCATGGTCTGAATTGGTACTTTTGGCCAATTTCTTGGCCAAGCCATTTACAGGCGCTTGTGGGAGAGGTGGCTGGCTATTAGTACTCATTGTTTTTAGATTCTCCAAAGTGAATTCCAACACTGGTTGCCTCCCCAACAGATCACTTGTTTTCAAGAAGGACTGAGATAAGAGAGTGTGAGATTTAAGGACTGTCTGCTTGTTGAAGACTCCTTGCAGCTTCAGAGGCTCTTTTGAAGAAACAGATGTTACATCCGAGCAGAGATAAGAGGCTACTAGTGGCTGCAGCTTGCCCAGCTCTTCCTTCGTAGGGTTGTTTCGGAAATCTAAACTGGGATCCTCCGGAGCAATGGCTTTCCTTTTGGTGCCGTTGGCAGCCAGGAGGATGTTGTTGGCGTTGCCGTTGCTCTCGGCACTGCCAGGCGACAAGGTGGAGGACGGGGGAGCCAGCTTGAATCGGATGTGGTGAGCTTCAGCTGCTGCGTCAGTGAGAGCGGGCGCCATCGCAGCCATTCAGCACAGAGAGACGGGAAGTCCAGCCTCTCCCGGTGCCGAGGCCAGCTCCACTGCCTCCCACTGCCTCTCCCGAGGGCAGCCTACAAAAGGTAAGGGAAAAGAGAAAGTTAGGCATTGCACTTGTAGAAAATAAAACAAACAAGAGGGACAACCGCAGCGAGATGTAACGACTTAATGCTCTTGGTAGAGCCACGCAAGCTCCACGTTCAGCACAGCATCCTCCCTCTGCGACCACCAGCCCTGGGCTCCGCAGAGCCATCCGGGCACCAGGCAACTAAAAAGAGAAGTAGCAACACGCAAGCTGGTCCTCAGGATCTCCCAGACCTAGTGCCTGCTTGTAACTACGATTCTAATCTTTCAGTCCATCCACCGAGCACAGCCTTCATGAAAGGTCCGGCCATGGTTACACCTATTCCTCAATCCCAGCAGCTCACCAACTTCACCTTTAAAATCCTTCAGCTACATCTATAAAACAGTTTTCACTGCTTCTACTGCCAGCTCAGGTGTATTAAAAATGACAAATTAGAACTATAACATGTAACAGAGACAGGGCTTGAGGGGAACAATTCTCCATATGCTTAAACTCCCAGTGGTTAAAGAAACCCCACCACCCCACACCCACTGGCAACCCCACCGCTTCCCTGAAAGCCTTGGATTTGAAGAAAGTTGTTTCCCTGGTGTCTATGAAACCTACTTTCCCAGAAGTACATTTCCGAATAAGCCAGGTGATTTCCAATGTTAGCTATTCCCATTTCTCTTTCAAGAACATGGATAAAGATTAACCCACACGCACACCATGACAGAGCAGTTCTACACTGACTGTAATAGCAAGCCATGGCTTAACTAAACTAGATCAAACAAGTTAAGAGACACAATCAAAGACCTTTCATTCATGTATGTACACTGCAACCATTTCCCACCTGCCTACCTTCAAGTTTCTGGTCATTTACCTACCTTCTTCAGCACTAAAAGTATCAGTGTTTTTTAATGACTTTTTTTAAATTGCGTTCACATAACCCACTGTGCTAACAGTGCAACAGTTACTTTTCCTTTTGCTGAAAAATTTATCCAGCACCTTCATAAGCTATTTCAATGTCAATTTAATAACAAAAAGTTGCCCTGAACTCTTGCCCGATATGCCAATCCCGTAATTTCACATAAATTTGCAGAAGCTTGTTGTAGCTGTTCATTAACGCACCCCAGTGACCAAATTAATATACCACTTTATAGGAAAAGCGAGGACTATCTATAAAGCTTGAATATGTTGAATGAGCAAAATTTAACAGCCAGTTTTGTTTCCAGCCTCATTCAGCTGCACCACAGTTGCTCCCCAGTGTCAGACCAGGTGCTTCCCCATAACAGGGACCACAGACAGACATTAGGGCTGAAAACCACTAAATACTAAAACCTGAATTTTTGTGAAAAGTCAGAGATGAGTTAGAGAAACCAACCCACCCCCCCAGGGAGGTAAGGCCCACAGGACAAGCGCAAAGTAATTTGCTCTGTTTGGTTTCCAGTGAGCATGTACGTTGGCCAACTGGCAGGCTCATCACCAGGTCTCCAGTTCAGGCCACCCACAGTCTTGCTAACTAACTCTCTCACCAAATCCAGTTAGGTGACACAGAGGAAGAAGACAGGGAAGAAAGGATATGCTCACAGAGGAACTGATTTAAAAAAAAAAAAAAAAAGATAAATTGAAGCTATTCTAACAGAAGTACAGGGACACCAGAGATGGGTTCAGACTTCAGAAGTCCCCTGTTGACAGAACTTAGCATGTTTTGTAATCAACTATACCTTGTCCTTACTGAAAAAAGGATATTGCATGCCTAAAAATCTACTGCACACTCATTGAAAATGGCTTTAGGCACCACTTGGGTCCCTAAATAAAGACTGAACATTACTATTCAAGGGTAAAAGGAAAAAAAAAAATTTAAAAAAAGGAACTTGCAGGGAACTTTCCACTTGTAGCTAAGATGCTCTTGGAGAGGAGGGAGAAAAACTGTCAGAATAAAGGACTTCCCCACTCCAGCCTCCTACCAAGACCTTCACTACAGAGACATGTACACTTGGAATGACTGTTCCTAGTGGGTGCTCTAAGTTCTGCAGAAACACGCTGGTCTGTCTTCCAAAGGAAGACTCTGGATCTGTGCTCTTCACCACAATTACCACCACAGCATTGCAAGGTATCGAGGGCAGCTTAGGAAATACCCATACTGCAAAAAAGCAGAAAAACCTGCACTTGGTGCTGACTGCAATGATTCTTCATGAATATATTTGCACTACACTGCAGCCATTTAGGAGTTTACCTAGGCTGAAGAGTATTTTAGAGCAAATTTGTAGGTCATCAACTTCAGTTAAATTAACAGAAGTAGAAAAAGGAAGCAAAACTTTCATACTGCCTTTTCCTCCAGGTTAGCAAACTCACTTTAAAAAGAAAATCTTCCTACTAAGCTACTGCAACCCTCCTTGGCTTCACTTTTAGTTGGGTGGACAGCATTTAAAATACTTTGGAAGCCTGGAAAGCCTCCCTTAAGAATAAAGCTTTGTTCTAGCAGCTTAAAGATGACCTCCAAAAGTTATTTGGTGTATTTTTTAAATTTTATTCAAGTCCTTATAAATTATCTGCATGCTAGACAGCACTGGTTTTTGTAACACTGAATTAGATCTCTACTCTTACCAACAATCCTTGGAAAAAATATTAGGGAACATTTGTAAGCATGATCCTCGCCCACCCGTTTATAAGTTTGGTGGTTATTAAAGCCATATTACACTTATCAGTGATTTCTTCCTAACAGGGAATTGGAGGAAAGAGGATAGCAAGGCATCTCTCTGAGGTGACCATAGGAAGGAGGAATAAAGAAAAGAAAAGGTCATTCACACGGACACAGTCTGAGGAACCTTCAGAGCATTCTGAAAATTCTGACAGTAATTCCAAGAATTATCCTGAATCTTTTGTCTGCCTCTGGGAATCAAACCACGCTGGCAAGTTCTACCCAAACTGCTATCACCATCAATATTATTAGATTGATGTGAGCATCCATGGGTCCCTTTTTTTCAGCGTTTCTCCGCCAAGGATCTACAACTCCCAGCACTTGAGTTGACATGCATGTGACCAAGAGGCTTCTCCTCCTGCAGAAGTCCTGCTGGTAGACAACTGTCAGAATAACCGGATTACCGCTCCAGTTCCACCACCACAGCATGCCTGCTACAGCACAAGCTCCAGTCCTGCCTTCAGCAGCCGTGGCACAACACCTTGTGCTGGACTTCACTTGGGAAGATCCAAAAGGAGGTGCTTCTGGCAGGCCAACGTGGCATTTACAACATGTCTTAAGATAATACTCAAAATCCACAAGCACGTTCTTCATTTCACTTTAAAACTAGAGCACTGCCGGAGCAGTTAGCATTAATTAACAGAGGAAAGATGAAAGGCTCTAGTAAGCAGGTAAAAACAGGGTAACCGTAACTCGCCCATCTCCCTTCACTTCCCGAGGAGTGCATGCGAGGCCACCGAGGGAGGAGAGCCACCAGGCCTACTCAGGTGGCTTCACCCACAATTCCACGTCAACTACACCAAGATTCAAACTCTTACCACATTTTAAACACAGAGCAGAGGGAAGAGCAGGAATAAGGTCGAGGCAACGAGGGGATGTTAGAAGAGGCACGAGGAACGGGCCCAGTCACACTATACCCCGGAGCAGCTATCGGGTCACGACACCCCTGAAAATAATCCTTCAGCGTGCTGACTTATTCAAGACCATCTGCTTTTAAAACCCAATTTTACAACCAGACGTTGAAAGGAGAACTGGGTTTCCAAGCACATGATTTTGTGCAACACCCCAGAAAATAACCCCAAAACGAACACGGGAAGTTTTTGCTCTCTGAAATCTTTGTTACAAGAGTTTCAGAGGGAGAAACCAGCCACCTGTGCTTCCAGTGAGGTTCATGAGAAGATCAGGGGAGCTCTGAGTCCTGGACATGGGAAGTATCAATAGCCTCTCCTTTGCCCACCCATCTCAAAACTCGTTCCAGTTTCTCTCCTGAAGGGCTCTCCATGCCCTCCCACCAGCAGGTCTCCTCGCAGACACGAGTTCCCTCATGGCCACGGAGCCCTGCACCCGCCTGGCTTCTGCCTTCAATCCCTCTCAGCACCGCCTGGTGACACACACATCTACCTTGCGTATTTATATTCCCTGAATTACAGTTTAAACACTTGACATTATATCCAAAATTCCTGCACACACTGTCTAGTTTCATCACGTGCCAAACCACACTGGGACTGCTCTTTATAGTTGCTGCGAGGCCTCCTTACTTCCCCAGATCTGCTCCTATGAGGCACTCGCCCAAACCCACCTGGGCGCATTCCCCTTTTCCTACAACTTGCACAAGAAATTAAGACAGAAGAGGTTACGGGTGGTCATGCAGAGACTTAAGTTCAACACGCAAGTAAAGGACAAATAACCTCCGTGTTAAATGCGAGCCTCCCCCCCAGCTGACTACACGACCACCCGCGGACTCCTTCACCTCCAAAGCTCTGTCCTACCCAACAAAAAGGTTTTGCAGAGGATACGTACATGAAGGTGCTGTTGCTTTAGAAGCAGTAAAGGCAAAGCTACCCTGAAGGAAGTGAGTATTATACCTATTCCCACTTCCCCTCTCCTCCCCCACTACGAATCAAGAGTGCAGCCAACTCTTGAATTTGTGTGGTTACAAATGTCTTTTAGAGAAAAAAAAAAAAGCTAGAATAAAATCCCTATACACTTCATTTTGCAACAGAAATACATCATCTATGCTCCTAACCTCAGCAGTCAGAGTAAATTAAAAAGTAGGTGCTCAACACACAAGCTAACACTCTGGGCCCTAGAAATATCTTCCGCATCAAAAAGGTACATCTACCAAAAGTTATACCTGTTATGCATAACAGATCCTCTACATGCCTTTTGTTATCACCTTTCAACATTTTATAGTTGTAAGACAGATGTTTACCAATTTAGAGAGAGATTTACATGAAAAGTAACTCTCAAAGCTTTAATTAAGGAAATGTGACAGACAAATACAGGACGATAAACTTATTGATAAGCCAGCTATCACGTGCAGTTTGGCAGACTGTACGCTTATAATGACCTACATTTGGGAAACAGGCTTTTTTTTTTTTTTAAATATTAATGAAAAAGAGATTAAGAACATACATAAGGACCACAGATTTTTTACAATATATACATGAGTACCTTCCATGTATATTAACACTACAGATTCGCACCTAATCTCTCTGAGAAAAGTAAGAATTTTAATATTAAGAACATCCCACAGAATGGTGCTTATGCACTGGAGCAAATACGAAAGATATTATTGAGCTCCACTTTTATAGCCTTTGTTTCCGACCAGAAGCCCTCAAGATTAAAATAAAAGCTGCTGGTTTCCACTTGCTGGTCTGCACGAGTGGCAGAGTCTTTTGCTCAACTCTAGAAACAGCAATGTGAGGCCTCCTTCTTCAAGAACAATTTTCTCTTATGCCTGTGAATTCTCATTGGATATAAATAAATCAATTGCATAATCTGAGGGAGAGACAGTTTTATCAATATGATGTCAGAAAGAAAAACAAAAGCCACAAAGCAAGATTAACTGTCATTTCCCCAATCAAAAGTCTGGAAATTTGAATAATTACAAGCGAGAATGCCTTCACCTGGAAAATGAAGTGGCTGGAGATAAAATACCCACTGCTGTTAAGTCACTCTTCAAAATAAAGTTGCTGTTTACAGTCAAATAAAAAGAAATGTGGTTTAAAAAAAAAAAAAGGGAAATTTTGCCAAAAAAAGAGGTTGAACAAAAAAAAAAAAAAAAAAAAAAAAAAGGCAGCCTTAATTGTGAAATCCGGGTCTCCCCCCCCATCCAGTATCAGAGATATTTTGTTTTTCTTTCGCATAATCTGGGCAAGCTGCCCAGGAAATATGAAAACCTGAACTCAGGACTCAGGGAGCAAGTTAAACAAAAAACAGAATTGCCTTTTAATTTTAAAGACACATTTTTCATTCACTACATGCAGTCATACCAACCTTTGCTCAAAAGCATATGACTCTTAGCAAAACTTTTACCCCCAACCCCCGCCCCGTAAATGGCACCACCTTAATACTTCATATTTTAAAACAAGGCATACGCTGTCACTACAAAAAGTATTTTAGAGTTCCTTGCGTTAATTGGCCATGTCCTCAAGAGGAAATAACAGAATAGAGAGGAGCAGAATTAAGTGTCTCCAATCACTAGATCCCTGCCCAGTCTGGTAGACTCGTCTCCAGCTGAGTTTAAATACCTTATTTTGAATGGAGTTCATCACACAGTTCTCCAGGACACATATGCTCAGCTAACTGCAGATCTCAGCTTTTATTGCTCCTCGGATCTCAGAGGAGAGAGAACAATCCACAAAGACTGCCACGGCAGCAACTAAAAACAAGATGACATGAACTCCAGAACAGAGATATTCATTTAATAGAAGGTGATGTTCAATCACACATCACAGGTTCCTTTTTATGGGCCATAATTACAGCCTGAACTCAGTTTGCTGTTTCTTATTTAGCGTAAGGCAACTTGACAGTAACCTTTCCCATCATATCCTCTGTCACTGCAGACCTCAACAGGAAGTTATAAAGATTTCAGAGAGAGGACTCCTAACGTTTGATAAAACTGAAAGTGAGAAACCTTTAAGGTCCATCTTTTGCTAACGTCTCTGAGGCCCAAAGCAGCTCCCGATACAGAAATATATATTTCAATTAAACTTTTTAAAAATAGCTAGGTTTTTTTTAAAACACTTGCCTTTCCACCAAATCTGCAAAAAGTAAGTTTGCAGGAAGAGATTAGCTAAGGAACAGATGAAGATGCGGCCTGTTCAGGCTGACAGCTACTCCCATTTCCTCTCTTCAGACACGATTTTGTTACCCTTTTTCCTCCTTTTATTAGATAAACAGCACAGTTCCATCACTAAATTCAGATACTGCGCTGTCAAAACTCTGTCCTCCAGAATTAAGTCTTCACAGCTATTAGCATATCCCATTTCACTGTCTGACTCTCTACACTGACTTATACTTTGGCAGTCATCTGCTACCAGCGGTTCGTGGCAGGGGGAGATCCATACTTATTTTCTAACTTTCTTTGAAACCTGAACACGACCTTACCCAAACTATCCTCTTCCAAAAACAAGGGTCTGAACTCGGGCCGAAGAGGACTCGCACAGGGTTTAATGGAATTATGTTTACTCAAGTCCTGCATCACCAGGACTCTTGCGGATTTGAGTATGACAACTCCTTGCCCAGCTGAGAAAAAACAGAAAGCCTTTATTCCAATTTAAACGATTTGTTACAGAAAACTGCATCCTTGAAGACGCAGCTGAACTGCTATTTACAAGGAAGGATTCTCAGACCAAGCGGTATGCTGAAGTCTTTGCTGCTTTTCATTCCAGATAGACATTGTATTCCTGGAAGTTATGACCAGGGACACGGTATTTATAAAATGCAACAGCGGAAACAGTGCTTCTCAGATCACCTGCCATTCTGACGGCCCAAATGCTAACAGGCTCTTTTTAATGAAACGATAAACATTTTGAAGAGAGGCATGTGTGCAGAACTTACTTATTATTTGGTCTAATCAGTATGTGACCCACCTGAGACACTTCCTCTGCATTACATTCCCATTCAGGCATAAGCTGGCACACCTGTTTCCCACACAGTGCAGTAAAAAAAAAAAAAAGTGCAAAATCAGGTGCTGTTACATGGGGAAGGGCAGAGATATCACTGACCTACTCTCAAAAAATAGTTCCAGAAAAATATAATTTTCCTTTTCTGGAAAATTAGGTGGAATGGGGGGGGTGGGGGGAAGGCCTACAAATCAAAATATGTGGTGCTCGCCCCTTCCCACCCACCCCCCCACCCCCCCTCCAAGCTTTACCCTTTCCCTGGCTTGGTAGGGCCTAGGAAGTCCTCGGGCCTTATCTTTATTTTGCTATACATTAAGTCTTATCCTCCCTGGAAAAGTCTTCCGAGGTTCCTAAGGACATGCACCACTCGCTGCCTGAGCAGAAAAAGGGTGGAGTGCTGAAACTCCAGAGACAGTCTTTGTTCGGAGCGTTCATTAGATAATGGCAGTTGCGTTCACAAAAACACAGTTATAAACAGGGCAAAAGGAAGTGACTTTGGTCACAGAACTGCTCGGTTTTCACCCCTCACTTGCATGATGTCAGAATTTCACCAGTTCTCCAGTTACCAAATGATCTCTGAGAGCAAATGAGACTCAAATACAGCATTAAAAAAAATAAAAGGAAATAGAGGAGCAGGGGGGAAGCCTAAGAGAAACACACAGCCACATCTGCCTGGTCATCTGCTGTTTTATCACCTCTGAAGAGGGAACACAAGTCATCCTCATTGCTAAATCATTACAAATCAGCTATAACAGTATCACAACCAAATTCCACAACTAACTGCTCCTACAGCATATCAATCCATTAAGCCCTACACAGCTGTGCTACCCTGGCAGTGTGGCTACAAAAAAAAAAAAAACCAAAACAAAAAAACCCCCAACAAACCACACAAACACCAAAACAACAAAAAACCACCACACCACCATACCCATCCCTCCCGCGCCAAAAAACATGCCGCCCATATCTCGTCTTTTGACGGTGGCCGACAGCGGACACCTTGGGAAGGAAAAGTGAGCAGCCCCGGGATCCTGGTCCCGTCGGAGGATCGGGGGTTTCCCGAGCTTTGCCTTTACAGCCCCTGGGTCGACTCTGCTTCGTCTCCCTCTTCACCGATTTAAAAGGCTGCTGACTTCTCCATTAAAGAAATAATATAATCAGATTGAGCGGCGCTACTACCCGCACCGCTCCCGTGCCAGAATGAAAATTCAAGAGGACTACGCTAAAGCAGGGGAAGAGCATCAGAGGTTTCTCCATGAAAACAAAGGCTATAAAAAGGACAAACACGGTTCTAAAGAGAAAACACTCCTATACAAACAGATCCCTGGATTCGTAACTACGGTGGAGGTTTAGTCACACACACAGAGACACGTAACACCTTAACTGCCCCCTCAAAGTATTTTATATCCCTGTCGTCAGTGGGACCGTGCCATGGCTGAAGTACTCTCCTACTTCCCTACCTCCGAGAAACGGGCTTTTACCTCGCCTTATTTTTAGAGGCACAAATCACACTGTACACAACACATGACATGATGTAACCGCGAACAGACATGGCCCAAACCAGTTCAAAATATAATGGTCAGTCAAAACAAATAAAAAACCTGCAGTTCCTCCCATATCCTGACCGGTTTCATGGAAAACTACAGTTTGTCATTCAAGTGCATTTTACATAACAGGCAATATAATCTATATAGTGCCTGTGTTTGGATCCACCTGTACACACAAATTTAAACAAGCGGACAGACGACACCTCGGTTTGTAAGGAGGGTCTGCTTTTTTTGTAGAAAATAAGGCCAGTTTCCAATAAATTTGGCCGGTGTATTTTTCCTTTTACATGATACCCATTTATACCCCAAAAGGATGGAAATTTCTCTGTAATCAAGCACTGGAAGATGCTAATCCCGTGATGGAAGTAAACACACGTACCGATCACGGAAAGCGTTTCAGGATAGCCGTGCTCCTGCAGCTTGTTTTGAGAAAAATAATTCTGGATCGGCAGGGCCGGTTCGAAAAAAAAAAATAATAAAAAATAAGCAGCCGGAAAGTAAATACAGGAAAATGGCTTAGCAGCTCAAACCCACATGAAAAATTACGCTATTGTATACCCCGAGAGAAGGGGAAAGCGCACCGTGACACATCCACGGCTCCCGCACGCAGACACCGGTGACAGCGCCGGGAGCCCACCGGGATTACCAGAGACCGCTAACATTAATATTTTCCAGGCGGATTTAGGGACGGAGGAGCTGCTCCCCTCCACGCGTTTTGCAAGATTGAGGTTATGCAATTTAATTTTTTTTTTTTTTCTGTTTACTTTTAAAACTTCGCATGTGTGCCCCCCCCCTCCCGCCTCACCCC
>NW_010972580.1:2614018-2622023 GCF_000737465.1 Haliaeetus leucocephalus | reverse complement strand
CCCCTCCCTGCACAAACTGGCACTGTTTTAAGCATTCTCCCTCCCCACCCCCCCAAAAAACCCCAACACTTCCCGTTTTTCCATCCAAAGCCCGCTCCCTGCAGGGAAAAACTTTGACCGTTTTAAGTGCTTTTCCCCCCAAAACAACACGTCTCACTCTTCCACGTCCACCTGCAGCCCCAGGAGCTTTTTACTGGTTCATTTCACCTTCCCCCTTGCCAAGCTCTTCAGCTTTATTCCCAAAAATTCTGCCTAAAAATTCCATTAAAATCCCTAAATCCACAGCACCCAACGCCAGCACAGCTTTGGGAGCCGTTACTGCAAAATACAGCCCTGGCTGCAGGACCTCCTGCCGTACCAGCCCCCTCGAGGGCTCCCGATGGAGGTCTGCATGCCCCCAGCACCTCTGCACCTGGGGGTCTGCGGCCCCCAATGTCAAAGGCTACAAAACAGGCTTTTTACCCAACACGCAGGGTCGCAAACCTCGGGAGGGTGGTCTGCAGCTGAGCAGAAGAGGGTTTCTCGTACCACCATAAGGATCCTTTCTCCCTCTCCTCGACAAACTCCATCTCACTACGCGCGCAGGTCGCCCTGAGAGGCAGTGGAGCAGGAAAGCATTAGTTTGGGACTGCAGAAGCCATTTCACCTCTGTGACCTTCAGTTTTGCCATCTGCATGAGGGTGACACCGATCTGTCCCCCAGCACAGCTGGAGCCGAAGCGTGCACGTTCACTTGACACGCTCAGGGTGCCACAAAACCACTCAATATTGCTGCCAGGCAAAGGCACTCTCCCCCCTCAGGCGGGTCTACACACCAATTTTGATTTGGTATCTATTGCAGCCAGCACACTAATTCCCCCTCGCTATAGCTATGCTGCCTCTACAGTAGGAATGCAGTTATGCCAATAAAAAAAAAAAAGTGCTTTATACCATCATTTGTCTGCAAAGGGAAAAAACTACAGCAGTGCATGCTGTTATACACTGTCAGAGAGGAGTACTTGCCCTAGGGAGTTGGGTTTAGAGCAAAAAATAAAAGTTGTACTGTCTCCACTGCAGAATTAGGTAAGACCTATGAATACTGTTCCTGTAGCCAGTATGGGCAGTCCTGATCTGGATTATGCAGCACACGCAGAGAAGTTTCTTTCCCTCTCTTGCTTCAAATCCCACCAGCACACAAGGGGAAAAGCAATGCTCCTCTCCTTTAAAAAGGGTTTGGAGATACAGAGCCAAGATACTACTATTGCTCTTTAAAATCCAATACACTGCTTAGCAAATCATGCCATAGAACTGTCATTACAGCTGGGTTTTTTGGGTCAGGAAATCCATGGGCAACACATTTCATCATTTTTTCTGCAGGCCTGTGTGGCCACCTACGTTCGTGGCTAAAACTACCCCAGAGGCCAGCTACCAACTGTATTTCTGCTGACCAATGCAAAAGCTCAAAACTCAGCTCATACTTGAGTGTTTTTCAAGAAAAGTGTCCTGCAAAGGACAGCAGAGAGACCGATGCTGTTTTTCATGCCCTAGCAGGGAGTTGCAGACCACCAGCTCTGCTCCTGTGCATGCTGTCCCTTGCAGTCACAGTCCTCCGCTCCTAGATGGCCATTCCCCATCCCAACACACCAGCGACCCAGCCTCAGCAATTTCCTGCAGAACGTTGAAAAATGAGTCTAAGGACCTTGAACTGGGCTTTAAGTCAACAAGGAAGCAGTGCCAAGGAGGACATCAGGACAGTGTGTTATCAGCAACCCCATATCCAGCACAGAACGGGGTCACAGAGAATATATTCTATTCTTAAGGGTAACAGAAATAGTGTTTCTGAAAGATGGTTAGTCGCATGGTGAACTCCTGATCTGTTTCTCCCCAACACACTTGTACAGCTCTTTAGGAAGCCAGGACACAGGACCCTACGACAGCATACATACCTCTGATTTTTTTTTTTTTTTTTTTAATACCTAGAATTCAGTTCAGCTAAAAAGCAGAAGTAGCAATACATGCATTTATATACTGGAACAGAAGAGGGAGGGCACTCTGTTGTGGACAAGTTTAAAAAAAAAAGAAAAAGAATTCCTGTGCAATAAAGTTTCTAATCTTTTGTTCCTTCTGCACTGCAGAATTTTCTGGTAATTGAGGCGAGAGTAACCAAGAGCTGAGATCTCTAGCTTGACAGTCTGGTACAGATCTGGATCTTCCTGCAGCACAGATGTATCTACAGCTTTCATCAGTCAACCTGATCTGGAGATGATGTAGCAAAAATTGCTGTGCAGTCTAAAATAATACAACTTTGGCCTCTGACACATACCTTTTTATAGCCCTTCCAGTCTCCATTTTCCATTCAAAATAGTGCCGCAACATCTCCTCCAGGTCACCTCGCTACTCCTGTACCAGCTACCCTGGCCCATGAGTCCCTGGCACAGCTTTGTTACTAGTGTTGAGATGCCCCACGTGAACAAGAGGAGCTCTCCCCAGCGAATCCACATTTTTACAGCACCATCCTTTAAGTCTTTCTTTGAAGTTGCCCTCTTCTACAAAGCGTCAAGAACACACAAACCACAGGGTTCAATATATGGTTGAGTGTTACGTACTCAATTGCGCATACCTGACCATTACCTCGTCTTTCCCACAGAGGTTCATTGCCTCTACTTACTAATCCTCATGACTTGCTTTGATTGTACCTGCCTCAGAAATGTAACAGTCTCTATAAAATAAGTATATGCATAGTTGTACATATAGTTACATTAACAAATATGCTAGGACACACAAAGGGAGACTTCTGAGCCTGCAAAGATGCTAGATCATTTTGAGAAACATCCTGAAGGTAGAGAAGGCAATGGCCACCAAAGAACACAGCAATGAGACTCCCTACAGACACAACCACAACTTCTGCATCTTCATTTGCAACCTCATCAGACATCCTAACAAACAGGAGCCAACTGAAATGTCAGTGGCCACAGAGGCTTCAGAATATGCAAAACTTGTCTGGTTTAAAGCTAAATATAGATAAGCTGTAGCAACAAGAGACCTTAGCAGTGATCATTGTTCTTCTGATATTCTTCTTCAACGTTAAAGTGTCCAGTGACATTAAGAAAGGTGGTCCTTAGCTGTGACAGACACAGCACATCCCAGCCAGCTATTCTGAAAAGGCTCACTAGAAAGGAAAGAAAAAGAGCAAAGCCCTTAAACACAGAGTAGAGCCACATGACAGTAAACAGTGCAGAGGCTGGTAGAGCTAAGCAACCCTGATACCTCCCTGAACAGCAAGGTCTCTATTCTACTAACAAATCCTGAGGTCGAGCTACAAACCTGGATCTTCCCTGGGGACTTCTAGATCGATGGATTAAGTTTTAGTTTGCTTGATATAAACAGGAAATTTATATACTACTCACTAAAAAAGCCAAGTGATCCACATAAGAAGCAACACTGCTTGTCTGAAAACCCCCTTGATGATTTAGATCAAGTCATCTGATACAGACATTCATTATTTCAAGGACAACACACGTTGCTTGTTCTCATATTGGAGAGTCCAGTTTATAGAACATCCATACCTCTCAAGGTCACAGCTCTATTGTTACCCAGGCTAGGGGGGAAATTATTTTAATCTTCTGTGAAGTTAAGGGGCATTTGTTATTATGACATAGTAATAAGCTATTTTGAATCAATTATGGTTTCAACTGTGAAATGTATTTCTATGGTTTCCATAGGGATGAGAGGCTGGGAATGTAACACTATTTAACAAAGGTAACAAACAAACTTCACCGCTGTATTTTTGAGTCCCTGCCAAAGACGTAGGTCTCATCATGCCCAAAAGTACTCGAATACTCCACACTGTTGCATCGGACCGATGTACGTTGTACAGAAGAGCCTGAATTCCCGAAGTCCTCATGGGAACTTCTATTTGTACCAGTTTGGGGAATACAGTCAAATACTTTCTGAAGAAGAAGGGCAGGCTGAGTACTCACAATAAAGCACCCTGAATTTTTAAGCTGTTAGTCCAGCTGGGGACCAATAGCTAGGTTTTATCAACTTGCTGAGGGTAAAGCATCCAAACCTACATTTAATTGTAACCCCATATCATGTAGGTCCCCATGAACTGCCAACAATATTATCACGTTGGCTTAGATCTATCCAAAACATGTGTATGAAACTGCCTAAGAGGTGCAAGGGTAAGCCTCGGATCCCATCAGCTTTCTTGTGTATTTGCTTAAGAAACACCATGATGGCAGCAATTAAGGCAATACTTCTTTATAGAAATCAGTATGTTTTGCGCAGAGTACACTGTATGATCCCAGACATTTAATGATGCGAGCAGTAAAATAAAATACAAATGAATAGCAGAATAAGTAAGGTGATAGGACACTTTTTAAAAGTTGCATTCCATCCATTTCAGGTTATAGGTAGTTATATTGGGGGGGGAGGGGTGGGAATGTAAAAAGAAAAAAAAAAAAAGGAAAGGAGAGGGAAATGTGATCCTCCACTTACCATGGAAAAGCCCATGTCTTATAAAACCATGAGACATAGGCTAATTGAGTTTTAGGGGACAAGCCTTTCAAATCTCAACACTGAAATACACCTTATGGGTTTTGTATAGTTACAGCACAGACATGTCACACTTCTGTTCCCACTGCTACGGGTAATGTTCCATTCCATTGTATGGCAGACAAACAGGTTAAGGAGTTTCACATAAATAAAAGAATTAGTTCGGAACCCAGCAACTGGTAACAAGCAGGGGTATGCTACCAGCAGTACGGGACTGACAGGGAGACCAGACTAATACCTGCTGCATAACTCAACCCTCCCTCCGTCTTCCAGTTGGAAAGTTTTGATGTACTTTCCTTCATCCACAAGCCACGGCTAAGGCTCACAGAACGTCTTCATAGTTTCTACTTGCACCAAATCCTGCACCTCACATTTCCCCTCGTGAGTCAACAGCAAATCTGAGACCGCCCAAGGCCAGCCTCCGGTCACTGCTGACACTGGGATGCAAAAGCTCTCCCTCTGCCACAAGCAGAATGAACGCTAGTTTTAAGAGTCTCTGTTTGTTAATTCATGTTATAGCCTTCTTTTTCACATGGCTTTTCTCAGATCCACTAACAGAAGAATTAGTTTCTATTTCTGCTGTGGGGCACTCGGAACAACTCTACTGCTGTTTGGATTTCCAGACTCGGGGAAAAAATTACCACTCTATTGGTAGCTGCTCATAATTCAGTTTAATCCTAAACCGGAGCAGCAGTTTAACCAGACTGAAACATAGCCGATAACCAGGATATTAGATTATTTACTCTTTTGGTCACGCCCAAGAGTCACCTAGCATCTTGAGATCAGAGCTGTGCTCCAAGAGCTTCTGTTCCAGAGATAACACAATCTGCAAGCCTCTGAGCCCCCAGCTTCAGGGCTTCACACAAATGCCTCAGTCCCGGCCAAATTCACCTGCCTTCAAACCCTCGGCAATGCAGGCAGACATCACAGATCATAGGTGGAAAAAGTCAAGTCCCTACATGCTCTCCTTATTAACGAT
This sequence comes from Haliaeetus leucocephalus, assembly GCF_000737465.1. Taxonomy (NCBI): domain Eukaryota; kingdom Metazoa; phylum Chordata; class Aves; order Accipitriformes; family Accipitridae; genus Haliaeetus; species Haliaeetus leucocephalus. The sequence continues at coordinate 2,616,509 of NW_010972580.1, read as the reverse complement.
ACTTTCTATGACAAGTCTAGCTCAGAGGAATCGGTGCCCAGACGACGGCAGGGAAATGGCAACGAGAGGAAAAAGGTAGCGAGTCTCCCATTTCTGCGACCACCAACACAGCTCAGAGAGCTTTGGAGCAGCATAGTCTGCAGATTTTTTCCTGTGCCCGTTAGATGTGAAGAACCAGGCAGACCTTCCTGCTCCTCTGCTCTGAGGAACCCTCCCTCCCCTTTGAGGAGCTGCAGGTAAAGAGGTTTATAAAATTTAAGGGCTATAATGGAGTTGCTGTCCTCTATGATGAAAAAGCATTGCAAACTGTGACGATAATATTAGGCGCTAGAGTTTGAGTGCAAGTCAGGGATACAGGACACAAAAGCACTCAAATAGGTACTAATCAGAGGCTTAAAGCAATTGGCATAGGAACAGATGACACACTCATACACTCTAAAAAACAAGGTCCAACTAGATCCTCACCACAAGAGGTGAACGCCTCTAAGCAAAAACACCGAGCGGACGTGACGGCCCGACACGACGACAGTCTGCACATCCTCCTCAGTACACCCTCCAGCAGACTTACGTGCGACCGGCTGCCACAGGCGTGCCTCGTTCCCCTCGGCTCCTGCCAGCTTGTGGGAAGCAGAAAGGACCTGGAGTTATCCTCCCACGTGCCCATCCCTGACCCGCTCCGTTGGAGCGAGCGGGTGCCTTCTGTGCCCTCCCAAATCCACAGACGGGGTTCTCTTTCCAGCAGCCAGGCTGCACAGCGCGGGCACTACCTGCAGCTTTCCCAGCCATCAACAGGAAGATACACCGTCTCTCTGTTTCACAATGGCTTGAGCGCTCTTAAATTTTACCTTTTTACTCCTCCAAGTTTTCCAGACTGAAGCACGAGGCTAACAAGCTCACGTTTGGAATTGGAACGTTTTGTTAGACAGAGCAACATCACTGTTGACTGCTGTAGACCCTCGCTAGTTGGCATACACACTGAAATCGCAGGGCTGACAACACCCTATGGCTACACAAGTACCCACACAGGTGTCAAGCTCCACGCAGCCACATGCTAAACCCCCATTTAGCCAATACATCAGCGTGTGGCACTCTGGAAATAAGGACCAGTTTCCGGAGGAGCTATCTGCTGACTTCCTACCAGTTTCAGCAGGAACTGTAGGAACACAGACTTCCAAGAAATTTGGTGAAAACCTCCAAAACCTGTAACAGGGAGTTTTAATTCCTTTTTTAAAGCCCACATAACAACGTACTGTTATTATGTGTACAAAGAATAAGAGCATTTACTGTTGTGTTAGCCAACTGCAGATCAGATACCAGAGCAGATTTGTCTAAGGTCAGTGTGAAAGGATTGAGTAAAGATTTTTGGTTTTCCCATTACAAGAGAATTTGTCTAAATTCAGCCTCCATAATTGGCCTAAAGTCAGGCTGCTTTGGCTTGAAGATTTATGAAAAGAAGGAAATACCCTTCCCTTTAGTGCTTCCCTTTAGGTTTTATTCAGCTTCACAGAACTTGATTGCTGTACTTAAGTGCTTAGGACACAATTCTTTACCTGTAATAACATTAGCAAGGTAAGAGGTGACTTTTCAAAACAAGTATCAGCAAACCCTCGCCGCCCTCCACTCCAGACCCAGAAGCACTGGAAGCCAGAGGCACGGAAACATGAGCGTGAAAACCTTTGGTTTTCATGGGACAAAGCCGAGACCGCTCTGACAGGTACACGCAAAACTCTCTTGATATTATAAGTAGATGTATAAGCGAGATTATATCAGCATGTAAAAAGGACCTGATTGATGTAAACCTGGGGTTTAAGGATGCATGCAATAAGGGGGGGGGGGGAAGTAAGAGATCTTTCTTTTTCTGGGCAAGTCATACCTTGATGTCTCGATGCTGTTGCATGCAAGGACGGGTAATACCAGGAAATACATACACGCACTCCCAAGAGGAGGCTACACGTCTCTTCGCTACGTACGGGCATCGGCACGGTTTTTGGGGAGAGAAACACCCTGCACACACGCGGGATGAATCCACATTTTCAGCCGTATTCCCGAACCTCCATTTTAAAGTTACGCATTCAACCAAGAAACTACGTGCAGGGGCTCCAGGCTCATCCCGCACCCTCAGAAACTAAAAAACCGCCTGCGAACGCCGCTCGGCCCGGCCGACCCAGCGGTTTGCAAACCCCAAAGCTTGGCCTCGTCAGGTGGGAAGCGGGGGAGACCGTACCTCGCTGGGCATCTTGGCCAGGCCCATCCTCGCCACCTGCGGTCCAGGCGGTCAGCCGGCAGCGCGGGGAGGGCCTCCGGATCCTTCCAGCCTCCGCCGACGCCTGGTAGGTATGCAAGTTTCTTCTTTATTTATTCGAGGAGGTGGAAAAAATCCAGGACCTGAGGAAAGAAAGGGCTGTCAGCAAAGGGGGGAGGGGGGGGGACACAGCCAGCACGACACACACGACCCCCGTTCTCCCGTACCCCCCCCCTCCTTCTACCTCCA
>NW_010972580.1:2609674-2612972 GCF_000737465.1 Haliaeetus leucocephalus | reverse complement strand
GTCGGGGACTCGGAGGGGTGTCCGGTGGGTGACGGGGCACGGCTGCCCCACAGGTAGCACCCGATCGTGACCCACGGGGCCACAAGGCCACTCGTGACCCGCGGGTGACACGGGGGCTCACGTCCCACAGGTATGGAGGCAGCCCTGGCACGCAGGGGACACCGGGCTCCTGTCCCACGGGTGACACCAGGCCCGTATCCCATAGGTGACGCCGGGCCTACGTCCCACAGGCGACGAGGGCTCCTGCCCCACGAGCGACACCAGGTTTGTGTCCCACGGGTGACAGCGGGGTCCTGTCCCCTGCTTGACACGAGCCCCCGCCCCACGGGTGACACCGGGGCTGCAGGAGGCCCAGCAGCGTGGCCGTGCCTGGGCCGCGTTGTGGCTCCCGTGGGTCCGGCCGACCGAGGTGACCCAGCAGCGGGTCCCTCGCGTCCCCTCGTCAGCCACACGCTGCTGGTCTCGGGGTCATCTTCAGCGTCACCACCTTCTCCCAGACACGGAAAACCCTTCCTTCCGCTGGCTTCTCCTTCTGCCTGCTCACGTCGGGGGGGATACAACGGCGGGTCTTCATTCAGTTACTCCCACTGTTGCTTTTTTTTTTTTTGTCTTTTAGCTTTTATCCCAGTGACGGGGCTGGGTTTAATTCAAATAAAAGGCATGACTCCACGTCCCACAGGCTGAGAATGAGACAAGCTCCTTCGCTTTTCGCTGATGGTCCTTTTGTGTGACAAGAGCGGCTGTTTCCCTTTGGGACAGCGGAGCCATGGAGTGGATGTTTGAGGTGCTCCAAACATGTCAACGTCATAGATGACATCCTGATCCTCAATGCCCTGCTCCCCCAGGAATCCCCGGGATGTTTTGTACCGTCGTCAAATATCCCCAACACCTGAATAAAGGTGAGTTCTGCTGGGATGGATCAAAGAGAAAATTCCCATTTCTGGCTCCTTGGGCAAACCGAGGCGTGTTGGGTTTTAGCTGTCGTTTCTTGCCCCTGCAGCTCCCCAAAGTCCAGGTAGGTTCATCCACCAGACGATGCCGATGGAGGGAGAGACTCCGCTACACCCAGAGGCTTTACGTGGGATTAGCTGAACATTGGTAACTCATCCAGCGTGGGGAGGCAGGAGACTTCTTTCTCTGTCAGAGGATTACCACGCACGTGCTATTAGGTACTGGCAGTCTTTTCAGCAGGTATTTTCAGTTTTAGGACCAAAGCCACTTCTGGCCCTACTTAATGTAGCAGCCAAACTCCTCTATATTTTAATTAAAGTTCATAGACACCATACACAGAGCAGCCACATTCACCGCCTCCCATGCAGATACCATCCTCTGCTTCCCCAGGGAAGGTGGTTTTCATATGGCGGTTGCAACCAGGCTGTTTTTCCTGGTTATCCAGGAAAATCCAGAACACAGCCATATTCTGGAGGCGATGGCCAGTGACGCAGCAGATTGCCTTAACGAAGTGCTTAAAAGCGGGTGCAGTAGATGTGCCGCTCACCCAGCGCAATGGGTCTGAGAGAGAAACACCCACCAGAAAGTACCTTTTTCAAATCTGTTGAGACACACGAGAAACCAAAAGAGGCAGAAAGCAGCAAACTAATCCTCTTGTCTTCTTAAGCTCGCTTTCCAAATGTCTTGACAAAAAAGAATTTCTGTTGTTCCGTACATACGTGGATATGAACTGCTGGATTTTGGAACAGGAGGAGATCTTTAACCGATAAAATGTCTGAATGTAAACATTGTCAGAAAGGAACTTGCAGCTCCTTTCTGGATGTGGTTTTCTGGGGTATTTTTGATGGAATCGACCTTTGAAAGTGTTTTTTTTTTTTCTGATCTGGAAGGCGTTTCTGATACCTCCCTCATGGGTACCATTAGGATATTTGAAATCCTTCCCATCCTTTAAGGATGAATAAAATAGTCTGCACCAGGGGAACAGGTCCCAGATGAGAATGGGTCGGAGCATCACATGAAGGGGGGGCCAGGACCCCCAACCCCTGATGGATGGACCCGAAATGCAGCCAGAGCCACGGCTGAGATGTACAGGCACCGGCGGATGCAGGAGCCATCAGTGTCCGTGTTCACCTGTGCCGTAAGGCTGCAGAGGCAGAGGGGGTGGCCCTGCTGAGCATCACTCCTGCTGAAGTGCTGAGAAACCCAGAAAAGCCCCAAATCAGCCCAATCCCGGGTGAACGTGACAGTTGGTTCTAGAGAGGAGACAATCACTCAGCCCGAGTCCCACATGTCACCCCGCCATGCCCGCTCCCCCATTTCTCATCAGTCTCACATCTCTGTTGCAGCTGCCACAGCGGCTCCTCGGTCTCCTTCATCCTCATCTGTCCCATTTCCACCTCCATGGGCTGGTCTAGGTCTGACATTCCCGGTCTGTGGCTTTGCTCAGTGATTCTGCCCAGCTGGATGCGAAGACACAGAGGCTGGAGAGGCATTTGCTGTCTGGGTCTGGTGCTGTGACCCCAGGGAAAGGACCGGGTCCCCTCCTGTCACTGCTCACCCGACTGCCTGCCGCTGTGGGATTTCAAAGCAAGGAACATCTCCCAGGGTTTATATAGCAGCTGGACTGGAACTAACTGAGAAATCAGGTGCTCTACGAACACTGGTTTGAAAAGCAGATAGGCAAAAGAAGCAGAGGAAGTCTTATTCCCTGTGTTAATATAATTTTAAACCCTGTTCCTCTGAGGATCAGGAATATAGGGCTTCCTGCCTTAGAAACCCTGTTCTTCTGCTCCATTAAAAAAAAAAATGAACCAGAGCCTGCTCCTGGATCAGGTCTCACTCAAAGTCACTAACTTTGACAGAAGGACAGAAAACAGGGAAATGATGCAGCAGCAAAGTTACTGATGAGCAACAGAATGATGCGTGATGCACCAGTAAGCAGCTGTAGGTGTTCATGAAGACCAGGTGCCAGAAACATTCCCGAGCTGGAAATCCTGAGATACTAACAACTCCTCGTGTTCGCTGCATTGCTGCGATTCAGACACAGAACCAAGTATTGCAGCTTACAAGTCAAACTTCATTAATGCTTTCCCTTTCTCTGGAGACCTCTAAAGCTCAGCCTACCATTAACAAAGCTTCGTCTCACTGCTAGGAAGCATACAGCCTAAATCACCCGTATTTGAGCCAACACGGAGAAAATGCAACCGAGACACAGGAAGAATAACTCAGCTCTCGCTGCCGTGCGTAAAGCAGGGCGGGAAGTCGGCTACAGAGCAGAGAATTCGACTACAGGACTGCATTTGTACACACAATCATAACGTCCAGGATTAAAAGAAACATGGGGAAG
>NW_010972580.1:2601922-2609395 GCF_000737465.1 Haliaeetus leucocephalus | reverse complement strand
AGGAACTTAGAGAATTGTATAAGAATGATCAGCTAGGCTCAATAAACTGGCGACTTTGATCATCATATTGGTGTCCTGTCGTCCATCCCCGCATGGAATTTCTCTACATCTGGTGACCCCGACATGATTCGATGAGGAATAAGAGGCAACGCTACTGAAAAGGTGGGGGAATTGCCGTGGATTCCCGTGGGCTTGAAAGAAAGCGCCAGGCTGCTCGAGAGAGGCAGGAATCGTAAGCTTACGTGATAAAAGGTGGCATGGGTATCGCAGCATCTGTGAATGAAAAGGCAGCCATAAAGACACTTATGAGGCTGGTTGAAAAAACAGAGACGGCTATTAAAAAGGACCAGTTAGAGGATTTGTTACAGTGGGGACAAAGAAGGGGATTTTTCAAGGACTCTGAGGCTCTCTTTTCGTTGTCTATTTGGGAGAACTTAGGAAGGGAAATATGGGAGTCTGTCCAAGGAGGAAATAAAATAGCTGCGCGTCTGGCAGCACGTTGGAAAAAGTGTCTCCAAATGATGCAGCAAATAACATCGGAAACTGCTGCTCAGGATGCGTTAAAACATGCTTTAGCGGCAGAAACTCGAACTATTAATGCTCCTGCTCCCCCGACGTATTGTTCGGCAGCAGAGACAGTATGCGGAGCACAGAAGCCCCCCCTGCCGCCAACGGCGCCACCATTAGAAGAAAAAACACTGGTTGCGGCTTTCCCTGTAGAAGAGCTGAATTTTTGGGGGAGGGGAAATAGCGCCAATGTTCCCATGGCCCCATTAACACCTGAGGAACAGGCAATGGTAAATACTTCTGCAAAAAAGACAAGTCAGCCGCTATTATGAGCGGAAGACATTCCTCTGCCCGTGGAGTCTGATGATTGGGGGGCCCAACGGGACTCAGAAAATACTGAGGAAGCTCAAAATCAGCTATGTCCTGATTCAAATAATGCAAACGAGGATTTGGCTACTATAATACTAGAGCAAAAAGAGACAATGTTAGAATTGCTGGAGGAAATGCGAAAAAGAGACGGGGGTAAATGTGGGCAACCGTTGACGAAAAAAGCATATGAAAAAGCAGCAAATGCGATCGTAGCGAGTATGGACTCTTTTGCTAAAGTGGTGGGTAAGGCGGAAGAGAAATTCCCAAGGATAAAATGCAGGAATTGATTGACCTGTGTGTACAAAAAGGGGAATTAATGCCCGATGAGGGAAAAGGGTCTAAATGGAGATCCGAGGATAGATACAAAGGAATGTGACGTCTAACAGAGCCACCCTTACAAAACACGGAACCAGCTGAGACAGGACCTTCACCACCACCACCCAGGGATCTGTCTTTTTCGCCGGGACAACGTTGGCGTGGAATTATTGAGCAAGCCACTATAGAAGGAATAATACTGCCACCTACTGTCGGATCATTTCCCGTGTTTACTGAACCAGGAGGAAGGCGACAATGGGCGCCTTTGGACTGGAAAACAGTTCGAGAACTACAAAAAGCCATTATGCAATATGGAGTAGACAATAAGTATGTACAACAAATGATACAACAATTTTTTAACGCACAAACCTTAGTGCCAGCGGATGTAAAGGTTTCAGTGGAAATGTTCTTTGAACCAACTCAGAGGTTGCTGTTTCATGAACAGTGGAGACAGAAAGCAGAAGCCCAGGTGAGAAATTTAGATGCTGGGGCACAAAATCCACTTGCATTTGTCAGCGTAGACATGTTACTTGGCACGGGACAGTTTGCTACTGGTCCCGTTCAGGCAGCATTAAGGCCAGAGATTTTACAATTGGGGCAACAACTAGCTCTGGAAGCTATTTCAGAAGTACCGCAAGTGGGGAAACCAACTCTGCCATAGTCTAAAATCATACAAGGGGAAGAGGAGCCGTACATGAAATTCCTTGACCGTTTAAAAGCTGCTGTGGATGCATCGCCCACCTTAACTCCTGAAGCAAAAGCTGCAGTCGGAAAGGACTTAGCCATTCAAAATGCAAATACAAAATGCAGACAAATCATTGCATCGCTTCCGCATACAGCTACATTAGTGGATATCATCGAGGCTTGTAATCTCTTACCTCTAATACAAGAACAAGAGAAAGCTAAAATACATGCTGAAGCTCACACTGCAGCGCTCGCTGTAGCATTACGACCGATGGTGCAACAGGGAAAAGGAGACCGCAGCCCACACAAAGGCCCTTTAGTGTGTTATCGGTGTGGTCAACCGGGGCATTTGAAATGTACATGCCCTCATCGCATAGCAAGGCAGCCTCGACCTATGCCAGCACCAACTAACGGCAGTCAGTCAAACTTTTCTGGGGTCTGTAACAAGTGCGACAAGTTCGGACACAAAGCCAGCGACTGTCGATCAAGGTTTAAAAAAGACGGAATGCCGTTAACACTCAACAATCAGGGAAACGGAATGATGAGCACCAGGATGAGGGGGCGCCAAGATATCAAGTGCCTCTCAAACAGGGGTGACGGCGTGCCCGGCTGTCTTTCAAGGCTCAGGGCAGCCACAAAAGGAAGTGCAGGAGTTGACCTGGCCGTAGCCGCTGACACCACAATAACTGATGATAAAGTTCATGTTGTTCCATCGAATGCTACCGGGCCTTTAGGTCTTGGACTAGGTGCATTGCTTTTAGGATGCTCTTCTGTTTCTAAACAAGGAATATTTGTTTTACCTGGAGTTATCAATGCTGATTTCACGGGAAACATTTCAATCATGGTGAAAGTATTTGTTCCTCCTGTGACAATTATGGCTGGAACCCGGATTGCTCAACTGGTACCCTTCAAGGCTAGCGTCCCCTGTGTCGGAGACATTGAACGAGGGGACAGAGGATTCGGATCTACTGACACACCTTTAGTGGCTTTCACAGAAATAATTGGATCTTCCAAACCCATTCGTCATTTTAATTTATGTGGGCCTTTGGGAAAATCTCTGCTACATAAACGTATGCTCCTTGACACAGGGTCTGATGTGACCATAATTCCAAAGGAAGAATGGTTCAGGGACTGGGAATTACAAAATATCGACACTGTGGTAACCGGTATTGGAGGCCAGAAATCCACACAAATCAGCGTGAATTTCATAACGATTGAAGACTGCAAAGACAAAAGGACAGCACATGTAAGGCCTTATGTTTTAAATAGTACTGTATGGCTTTTAGGTCAGGACGCTTTAGCGCAATGGGGAGTTAGATTGTCCACGCATTTTTAGCAGCGGCCATTGACAAGCGACCAACCCTGAAACTGCAATGGTTAACGGACAGCCCCGTTTGGGTTGATCAATGGCTGCTTCCAATGGAAAAGGTCGCTGCTTTGGAGCAACTCGTGGCTGAACAAGTGGAAGCAGGGCATTTGGTTCCTCCTACAAGCCCATGGAACACTCCTGTATTTACCATTTTGAAAAAATCTGGAAAATGGCGTTTACTGCAAGATTTGCGTGCAGTGAATAAAGTAATGCAAGATATGGGATCCTTACAGCCTGGTATTCCAACCGCTACTATACTCCCCAGAGACTGGCCTTTGATTGTTGTTGACCTTAAAGACTGTTTCTTTACAATTCCTTTGCATCCAGATGACTGTGAGAAATTTGCTTTTACCATTCCAACAATAAATCGACATGGGCCGGCTAAAAGGTATCACTGGGTCGTTTTACCACAAGGCATGAAAAATTCACCGACTATATGTCAATGGTTTGTTGACATCGCCCTCGAACCATTTCGCAAAAAATGGAAAGAGGCTCTGATTTATCATTACATGGATGACCTGCTGGTCTGTGCACAACAACTTTTATATGAACAGGTATTATTTGACCTTAAATTATACCTTGGGGCGTTTGGTATAGTCATAGCCCCAGAAAAAGTTCAGCTAATGGCACCCTGGAAATATCTGCGTTTGCAAGTTGCGGAAGCCTCTGTATGTCCACAAAAGCTGTCACTACACAAAGACATACGAAATATACATGATGTACAAAAACTTGTCGGAGACCTACAGTGGATTCGACCTTATTGTGGTATTACAAATACAGACTTACAGCCGCTGCTGGATTTATTGCGGGGCAGCGAGAGCTTAACTTCTACAAGACAACTAAGTGCATCAGGGCGGCAAGCCTTGACAGCAATTGAGCAAAAAATCACATCATCCATGTCTGGCAGATACGTCCCTGATTTGCCTATAAATTTATATGTATATAACTCAGATAAGGAAGTTGCGGGAATTTGGGGTCAGTGGGATGAGCGACAGGAACGAAACCCATTGATAATAATAGAATGGATATTCTTGCCTGCTAGCATGTCAAAAACGGTAGTCACTAGAATTGAAGCCCTGGGAATGTGCATTCAAAAAGCAGGGGCAAGGGCAATACAAATTTCAGGGAAGCAAATGGACAAAATTATTTTGCCTATGATGTCGCTTGATATTGTGAATAATGCCATGATGAAAAATGACTGCCTTGCAGTAGCTCTGATGGGTTTTAAGGGGGAAGTGGATAATCACTACCCCCCTCACCCATTGTTTAAAACAATGTTAACAATGGAACCACGCTCTATTTGCAGTGAAAGCCCGCTGGAGGCGATTACTGTTTTTACTGATGCTAGCAGCAGAACGGGTAAAGCGGGATTTGTATATCTTCAGGATGGATCCTGGAAATCCGAAGTCGTTCTGTCAGAGGGGTCAGTACAGGTGCTTGAGCTATTAGCCGTATGCTCTGTTTTCAAAAAATGGGATAAAACACCTGTCAACATTGTTTCGGATTCTCAATATGTCGTTGGGATAGTCAAACATATGCATAGATCCTTGCTAAAAACTGTAAGTAATGAGCAGCTGTTTATGGCACTTTTGAAATTATGGATGTTATTAGAAAGACAAACAGACTTATTTTTTATCGATCATATTCGTAGCCATACAACGTTGCCGGGATTTTTTGTGGAAGGTAATGCGCGCGCAGATCAACTGGTAGTAGCCAATGCAAACATCTGTTTTAATACACCCAAACCTGACTTGTTTGGACAAGCACTGCTATCCCATAAATTTTATCATCAGTCAGCAAAAGCGCTGAGTAAGCAATTTGATCTCCCATTGCAGCAAGCCAGAACTATTATTGCTGCTTGCCCTGACTGTGCAAACATTCCAAACTTACAACCACAAGGGGTGAACCCCCGGGGACTATCACCGTTGCAAATTTGGCAAACAGATGTTATGGAGTATCCCAGTTTTGGGAAATATAAATACATTCATGTATCTATTGACACATATTCAAACCTTATGTGGGCTACTGTTCATGTATCAACTAATGCCAGATCCGTAATTAAGCACCTTTTGGCAACATTTGCTGCCATGGGAGTGCCAGCAGAAATTAAAACAGACAATGGCCCGGGATATCGCGCACAGTCATTAGAAACATTTTTACAGCTATGGGGGGTAACTCATAATTTTGGCGTACCCCATAATTCTACTGGTCAAGCTATCGTTCAACGTGCACATCGGACCTTAAAGGATCGTTTAAATATTTTAAAAACAGGGGAAGACATGCGGCATTGTACCCCCCAAGAGTTAATAAGCAAAGCACTATATGTTTTGAATTGGCTACAGCCACGTGGTACTGAGGATCAGATCCCAATTACTAGGCATATGTGTGGGAACAAAAATGTTGATAAAAACCAGCCGCAAGTTTCAATATTCAATCCAGTTTTATAACAATGGCAGGGGCCTTGCAAGTTATTCACGTGGGGAAGAGGGTATGCTTGTCTTTCCACAGGTAACAAACAGCCCCATTGGATACCGGCGAAATGGGTCAAGCCATGGATTGAGCAATCAGATGTCACAAACAACTCAGAAGATCGAGAACAAGAGGCAGTGGAGACTTCAGCAGGTCCTGAAGCCCTAGATAGACCGACTAGACAAATCACGACAGAGACCGGCAGTCAATGCGGAAATTAAGAACGCGTGTGAAAAACACGGAGTACGGTGCCAGCCCTGGATATGCATCTTAGTGTGAGTGGGTGAAAGGGATAGAAAATTTTTTGTGTGATCATTGTGATAGAAATTTAACTAACCAACTAACCTATAACTAATTGTATAGACAATAAGCAGCTTAGAGCTATTGCAGCAAATATATATGATTTAATGTTGATCGGCATCTGGTGAAACATTACTCATAAGAGCCGAGTGTGGAAGTAGTATTAAGATACCCTGATATGTAGTCATTTATGATAAAGACCAAAAAAAAAAAAAAAATCTGATTTGGAGAAGCAAATGGCAGTGATAATGATTGCGATGACATTAGTCACGGGATCTGTATTTAAAATTGACTGAATTTTGTCTGTCCTTAGCTACACCAGGGGATCCTTTTCGCATATGTCTAATTGGGTATCCAGACTTGTCCTGGTTTCAGCTGGGATAGAGTTGACTGTCTTCCTAGTAGCTGGTACAGTGCTATGTTTTGAGTTCAGTATGTGAAGAATGTTGATAACACTGATGTTTTCAGTTGTTGCTCAGTAGTGTTTAGACTAGAGTCAAGGATTTTTCAGCTTCTCATGCCCAGCCAGCGAGAAAGCTGGAGGGGCACAAGAAGTTGGCACAGGACACAGCCAGGGCAGCTGACCCAAACTGGCCAACGGTGTATTCCATACCATGGGACGTCCCATCTAGTATAGGAACTGGGAAGTGGGGGGGGAAATCGCCGCTCAGGGACTAGCTGGTTGTCAGTCGGCGGGTGGTGAGCAATTGCACTGCACATCATTTGTACATTCCAATCCTTTCATTATTGCTGTTGTCATTTTATTAGTGTTATCATTATCATTATTAGTTTCTTTTCTGTTCTATTAAACCGTTCTTATCTCAACCCACGAGTTTTACTTGTTTTTCCCGATTTTCTCCCCCATCCCACTGGATGGGGGGGAGTGAGTGAGCAGCTGCGTGGTGCTTAGTTGCTGGCTGGGGTTAAACCACGACAAGACTTTAACCCTAAATTTTACAGCTCATGGTACAGCCATATAATGGTATAGGAGTGATATTTTTGGGGGGGACACCGTTTTGGTAAAGAAGGAGAAAGAGCAATCAGGGTCAGACTTTATAGGATGGCAGAACATAACAGGGTTACCTTTATGGCCTGACAGTGATACTGCAAGTTTGGAAGTAAATACCGCGGGGGGAAAGTTGTTGCCCCCAGGAGTGTTTTTGATTTGTGGAGATAGGACATGGGTGTGAAGAGTTTGAAGGAGTGTGTTGCATGAACCTGTTGGACCATTCTATAAGCATTCACAAACAGTTAAATCAATTACAAGAGAACCTAAACAAGATTGGATACTATACTGACCCGTTTAGTGACTGGTTAGAATCATTGGGGTTTGGGCCTTGGATACGGCAAATATTAAAGTGGTTGATTTTCTTGGTGGCTCCTATATTCATACTCTTAGCTATTATCCCATGTATGATTCAATGCTCATGAATGATGATGACTAGATCTGTTAATGCTCT
>NW_010972580.1:2566700-2601787 GCF_000737465.1 Haliaeetus leucocephalus | reverse complement strand
GGGAAGAAAAAGGGGGGGGAGGCAACTGGGTGTAGGAAGGGGTTGAGTTCAGTGTCACTTTTACAGCCAAACTTGGCTCTCAAGAAAAATTACTGGATTAGGCTAATAGAGTGGACAAAAATAAGCGCTAAAAGCCTTAATCCAAGATGACTATATGCAGCAAGAGGAATTCCTATACAGCTATGAGCCTCAGCCTTCCTGGCAAGCTTTTCCTCCAGGTCTGAAAGTATAGCAAAGTCTGTAATCATTTCTGTGCTGAGCTGACAACAGTTGCAGCCACAAACAATGTTATAAACTGCTATGGAAGGCAGAATAAAAAATAATTAAAACATCTGCTCCATACCTGGGGGCTTATTGAATCTCATCGAGCTGCAGGCTGTAAGCTGACAACAAACAGACACGTTTTTCAAAACCTCGCTGCATGGCCCTAACATCAGGTCTAGCACCCCACACCTCACCCAAAATTCCAGCCCAGGAAGATACATTTGCAGCCCACTTCGCTGGAAGCCTGCAGCAGACTCACAGGTGACACCAGGATCACCAGCAGGACAGAAAACAGCCCCCACATACCCCGAGGTGTGTCCTTAAACCTCTCTCCAGCTCTGCTGCACTTGTCCACCTCCTGAAGGATGAATCCCAACACTGACCCAAAGGACCTGGGGATAAGCCTGCTTTTAAAAGTAGTTTATTTGGATTTTCCACATCCTTTAATGAATCGCAAATATATTAACAGAAAAGACTTTTTTTCTAAGACTGTACAATTTTTGAAATAAAAAGTCAGGAAAAGCAAAAAAAAAAAAGAAAAAGACAAATTACATTGTTTCAATGCAAATAGTACACACCACACCCACACTTTGCATTTTTCCATAGTTTTGTTGTAAGAAAATGACAGTTCCCTAATTCTTTTCAGTGAACACACTTGCTCTAACCTGGCTGCCAGAGTGCCTTCATGCTCACCGTCCTTCTCCCTGCCCCTCTTCAAAGAGAGGAAAATTTTATTGTTTAAATACTAATTTTGTGTATCTATTTAGAAGGTAAAATAGCAGCATGGTCTAAATGTTACTTGAGATTCTTGGGATAAAAGAAAAATCACTTTAAGGTATGATGTACATATAAAGCAAGGGACAGCATTAAGTATTAAATCTTCCAGGTAGCATGAACATTCTTTTAACATCCCAGCTGAATTAAGAGCTCTTTCCAGGGTATTGAAAGTTTTACTACAATCGTTCACAATTTTTAGAGAACACAAGAAAAAGGAAAAAGCCACCTAACTTCCTAGATCTATGGTCCCCATTTAAACAACAGCATTTGTTATGGAAAAGTCTTGAGAGTAGCACCTGCTTACTCCTGTTTTTTGCTTAGAAAATAGGACGGGAACCAAATGGAAGCCAATTAACACATGAATTGGTGGCATTCACACAAGTGCTGCCTCCAGACCTTAGGCTGAGGTGCTGCTTAGAAACTCCTCCTTGCGAGGGATGCACTGGGAAGCTGCATATGCTGGGGCTGGATGGGAAAACCAGGCGAGGACAGACACGGGTAACTCAAGAGCGCTGTGCGTGAGCTCTACCGTAGATGCAGGTCAGCTCTCGGGAGACTTGAACCCTGTGTCTTCCTCAGGGACAACTCATCAGGAAAGGGAATCGGCCCAGAATATCTATCGCCACAAAAAGCAGTGCAAGATTCAGTACGCTCAAGCCAGCTGAGACATGTCATGATTTGCCAGTCAGCCATTCAACCTTCCAGACACAAGCTGATCAGAAGAACGTGGCACAGGCACAATGCTCCTTTAATATATTATCATTCCTCAGATTTTAGAAACTCCTTTTCATGCTTTTAGGGGAGTTTAAGCCTATTTTTCACTGCTTATCTCCCTACTTAAAAAAAAAAACACCAAACCCCAATTAAAAAAAAAAAGAATCAGAGAATTGTACTTTTGCTCAGGAGTTGAGGATTATTTTTTCAAATGACAAAGGTGTCTGTGTGGCTCATCACCAGAGAGGAGCTGTGACAGAAGATGGGCCTAGTGTAAGATAAGGACAGAATTAAAAAAAATTGAAGTTCTAAAGGTAACTAGAAGATCCCTAAAACCCAATACATTAAAAAAAAGCCCAAAGATTAAGACTGATCACAACAAATATGTTGCTATGAAATTTATATCATTCCCAATTTATTATGCACAAATTGCTCTTTAAAACTGCTTATATCATACATTTTCTTTACCATCACTGCATAAAGGGCACCAATTGTTGCTGCAGAAGGCTACAGAGAAAGATCATTTTGGATTCATTAACATGGAGTAGCTTGCTTCTCACAGAAGCAGCCTCAGTAGAAGAAGAAAGTGTTCCTAGAGTGAGAATCTTAAAGAACAGCTTAAAAAAAAAGGGAGAAAAGACAAATTAATTGCACATTTTTGCATCCTGCTTGAACCACACTTTACAAAACAGTTTTAAAAACGATACTAATCTTAGACAATTATTTGATGTGTTCAACTAATGTTCTGATTGTATTAAGGCTTCCACGGTCTTCCCAGTCTATCTGCTCAGAAACACGCAGTTGCTATGGATTAAGGGTTTGATGTTTTCACAATACAGTTGTACCTACGTTTCTCTCTTGATTTTGCCCTTTATTAATTTGTATTCTTAAAAGGGGAAGAACAAGTCAAGGGGTGTATGAAAAATGAAGCAACGTGTTGCTGACTTGTTTCTCTGAAGTACAAAGTAAACACTGACCTTTCAGAAACTAGGTGAATAAATTAATTCCTGGTTAGAACATGAAAGCATTTCATGAAAGCTTTGATTCTGCAATGCGATTCTCCTGTTTTCACTCCTTCAAGTTTGCACTCTAAGTAGGGACACTGGATATTTTACATAGTCTGACACACTCCCAGTCCTGAGCATGTGCATTGTGTTTGTTCACTGGAGACACTGCAGCTTTAAGGTCATTTACATTCCCTGGTATTTAAGTTACACTACAATATGCAAAATTCTTTAACAGCCTGCATTTGTCAACACTGTCCTTGAACTTGGAAATGAGGTTCAGCACTCTGCTTACCAAGAAAGAACCAAACTAAGACACATTTCTGGAAAAGGAACAAGACACTGCTTCATTAGTACTATCCCCACATCTACTGGCTTCGTTACAGCAAACCACAAGTCTTTCTTCCATGATATTTTTCCAGCAAAGGGGAGTCCAAAAATAGCATTTCCTCCTCAGTCACTTTCATAAACGTGTAAGAGCCAACTAGTCAGACTCAGTAGCAGCTGAATATTGCACTGCCATTAACTCTGTGTACAGTTTAAGTCTGAGTGGTGTACTCATGGTGTCAGTGGAGAATAATGACAATGCTGGCTCAGTGATGTGAAGACCCAGGATGCGAAGGAAGGGGAGAACACAACAGTACCAGTCACACACTCAAGCTCAGATACTGGCTTTTGGAGGTTAAAATTCATCACTTTCAACTGCGTGGAGCTGTGTGTCATCTGCATCCGTCATGCTGCTCTCTTGGGATTCATCTGTGCCAACTTTAAAGAAAAAGAAACAGAAAGTAGTCAAACACTACTGTGCTGCTTCACTACAAAAAGATTCCCACACAATCAACTCCATCATGCCAAAAGCACAGCAGCAATGGGTTTGGGCTTCCCCTCAAAACGCTTCAAAGCCATATGGCTTTTCCCCTTTTCCTTCTAATACACTGACCCCTACCAGCTTAATGAAGTCTCAATAAATGCATTTAGAAAAGAATTAACACAAAATACATATTAACAAAACATGCTGCCTTAGCCATCTTCTGTTAAAAATGTGAAATCTCTGTGACACCTAGTTAGGTACAGAGGGTTCCAAAATGGCCTTACGAGCAATTTAACCTTCCTGCTCCTTCAAAACACACCAGCTGCCTGAAATGCTCACATTAGTTACCCGCTATATTAGTACATTGTGATCATTCAATTTGCAATCAAATAACATTCAATTAGTAGTGTTAGGCAGCCTCTACCTGCTCCCTGCTTCTGTGACAAAGAATGCTGCATAAGATATGTGGTAAGAGAACTGCTCTGAGTAAATGCATACAGACATTTCTGATGCTGAAGAATTACTCTGCTCACTCAGCTCAGATGATGGCTAGCTTAGAGCTTCCAGGAAAACTAGATCCCTACTGTTATTTGAATAAAGACAGCATGCTGTGCGCAGCATACGAGATAAATGTGTACATGCTGAGAGGCTACCCTTAAATATTTAACTTCTATACGTGTTAAAATTAGAACAAAGATAAATATCTAATGATGGTTGTTCTTCACACACAGGAATGAGACTTGAGTCTGTTTTCCACAGTACAAGTTAGCATATTGACTGTAAATTCCCAAATACCAAAGTTGTTTCACATGGAGAAAGGCAGATGTCTTTTATTGCTTTACTGCAAACACTTTATAGGTTTCTGTACAACGGACACAGCCAGTCCCATGCTAGGCAATTCAATGCACAAAATGGCTTACACTAGCCAATATATTAAAAACAATCCCCCCCCCCCCCCGCCAGTACTACCTTAATTTACTTTAGCTTGTCTCATGTATCCTGAAAGAGTTACTCAGCTGAGATTGTGAAACTCTTCTACACTTTATCTGCACAGCCAGGGAAACTGAATTACTTACACCCAGCCTAACACTGTTTTATTTTGTTTATGTTTATTGGGCAGATTAAGGTGTTGGGTTTTCTTCTTTTCATTTTTTTCTTTGTTTGTTTCCTTGGTTTTGGGGTTTTTTTGTGTGGTGCTTTTGTGGTTGTTTTTTTGAGGTGTGGGGTGTTTTTTTCTTTTTTACTGCTTAGGTGTTGCTCAACAGTTCAAGTACTCTGTCTCCATCTTCTGGTCAGAAACGGGCTCAGCCCCCAGTGAGCCAGTGTTCAAAGTCAGCCCAACTACAATAGCAGGGAAAGAAAAACTCGATACTTCAGGCAGTGCAATGCAAGATAAGTTTCCAGTATTAAAAAGCACGCTGCAGACAGGATCAAAAAAAAAAATCAACGTGATATACAGTAGGCAAACATGACAACTTTTTCAGTTGAAGATTTAGAATTGCAGAATGTAGCATATATCTATTAACAGGAGTCCAAAACCTGCTGTATTTTCTTCTTTGGAGGAAAAGAATTAAATTGCTTATTAGTATTTATTTTCTATCACTATTTCAGTCTGCATCAAAGAGGTCAATATTTATGACTATCCATGCTTCACAGAGCTACCCATGCTTCATGGAGTTTAAGCTCATAATAAAAAGTTAGAGAGAAGAGAATCCCAAGCCACTCCTTTTTGTGGACTATTCCCAAGTAGTATAATGGGAATGCTTTATTTTCTCTTGGTTCAAATGAAACTGCTTCCATGACTTTTGTCAAAAGCCACCTTTTATATTTAGCAGACCAAATATTGTTACCCAACATCCAGTTTGTTCAACTTTTGACAAAGCCTCTACAGACAATTTCAGTTGCCATTCAGTTACCTTGAAATGATTTCATGCTTCTACGAGGGAAGATTTGTGGCTCTAGAACATCTTGCTCTCCTAGGATACTATTCGCCAACCATGATTTGTATACATTTACAGTAGTCATTATCTCTGTTCTATTCCATCTACAGATTCTAAAGAAATGTCACAATCCTTTATTTCATGCTTACTCTAGGAAGCACAAATGGATTCTTCTGAATGAAGAGTCTCTGGAGTTCTTACTTGCTGAGCAGCGAGGTTGAACAGTATGTTTCACTTATTAAACCTGGGATTGTTCCTACCACCTAATGACACCTTGAATGACAAAGGGTTGGAAATACAAACCTGATTCATAGGGGTAACATTCACTGATTTGCTCTTCTTGAGTTATTGGTTCTTCATCATCTGGAAGGTAACGTTTATCAATGGCCTCTTTAATCTGGTTATTGGCTCCTTTGGGATCTAAGTCCATTGCCCATGAGAAATTCATTAGGGCCAAATGTGTTTGACCCAGTTTTTTATAAACCTAAAATAAAAAGCATAAAAGGCTACATTTACATGAAGTTGCTACTTGAAGGTTTGGACAACAAACATACCAAGCCACAGTTAATTGATATTTTATGAAAAGCAACAGAGGGTAGATATGAAAGATTTATTATGTGAGTCCGAAGGGAAACAGCAAATACGTGTAGAAAGAATGAGCAAGTGTTTCTATTTAAGACTCCAAAAAATTAAATTAAACTAGCAGCTGACAGATTAAAAAAACATAAGGTGGTGGATCTTCAGATAGAAATTTAAGCTTTGGAACTCTGCAGCAGGGTGGTGTAAAAGCTATTAGTGTACATGGTTTTTTTGGTCCTACCTCTCACCACTCTTTCAATTTCTTGAGTCATTGTAACCCCAAATCTACTTGTGGCTCAGGAAAAGTCCAAAGTCTCAGATTTCTAATGTCAGAGGCCCAGAGAATAGTCTGGGGAAGTATCACCATGTGCACACATTAATCTTACACTCTTCCCTACAGCTCTCATATTGAGGGCTAGCAAAGGCAGGATACACGGTTACACAGATTTTTGATCTCAGTACAGTCGTTCTTACATCCTCGAGTGGCATTTTAACTGCCATTGGCAGGTGGAGAAAATAATGGCACATTAAGTGACACCTAGCTTGTCCTGCTAAACTGAACGGCAACGTTTTCAAGGCAACACTGTGCTGCAGAATCCAGCCCATATTTTACCTTCTTTGTCGCTGTAACTTGCACTGAAGCGCTTCTTATCGTTAAGGACAGATGACCAAGTAATTTATCTGTGTTAAGCATTTAAACAGCAAAAGAACTTAAGTTTGTCAAGACATGGCAACTCTAATGTCAATTTAGAGGTCCAGCTACTCCTGGACAAATACCAGTCAATAAATTCCAGGACAATTTTTTTTTTTTTTTTTTTTTGACTGGAGAAGAAATCTTGCTGATTAAGAGTTATCCAGTACTGTGCTAGAGGTAAGTTTGTTTTGTTGCTTCCTAGTGAACAGAAGAAGAAAGCTGCAGAACTTATTTAAAGCATATTAGCAGAGAAGATGGTGAGGAAGTAGGATTTCTATTACCAGATTTCTTTTCTCTGGCATTAAACACAAAGAAGGTTGGAATGTAAACACAGCTGACAAACTAGTAATACCTTCTCCTGTGCTACCCTACCCTATTAGCCTCGTTAAAGACTCTTCTACACTTTCAAACCAATAACCTTCTACAGCTCTTTTAGGGAGGCTGTCAGCTGAAAGGTACATTGAGGCTACTGATGGAGTCTTAGGAGTATTCTACAATTAACTCCTTGTTCAGCATTTCTGATACAACGCATTAGAATGTGATTCAACATTTTAATGGCTACACGTGCAAATAACCAACACTGCTGACTGATGGATGGACTATCCCTCAAAATTTTAAGGATTTCCACTGATCACATCATTGCTATCATATTGAATCAAGTCTTTAGATAGAGTTCCATCTTCAGGGAAAGATATATGGCTGTGTGCATAACCACTGTATCTCTTTTCAGTGAAGAATCTTTATCAGGATCAATTTCTTGCTTTTTAAAATTAATTATCTTTCAAACTGACAGTGGTGAAATCAAAGCAGGCAAAGAATAACACTGGCTTGGTTATTTTTTCTTGGTTTGTTTCAAAGAGAGCTGAAGGCTGCTCCAGTAATAACTGTCTTTTGCATTTAAAAGCTGATACATAACAAAGCTGTGAGCAGTAAGCCTTATTTAAAGCTTTAGGAATTTTTAGAATACTGCTCCGAAAAGAAGCAGCTTAGCGACAGGCATCAAATTTTCTCATTAAGCATACATTTCTGCAACAAAGGAAACCAAAAGAACTTATGATCACGGTTAAGTTTTACCTACCTTTCCTATTAAAAAGTAAACAAGAGACTCTTTGGGAACAATCTGTTTCAGTTCTTCAAGTTCTTGTAAAGCAGACTGAAAAGGAAGAAAAAAGAGCTTAGTAAGTACAAGCTAGCAGTCTGCAACCAGTTATGACATCACTAAACTGTGACTTAGCACCAATGTGGAAAAAAAAATAATCCTGGCATTTACATACAGTATATTCCATCAAGAACAATAGTACAGTCTCACGAGAAGCATCTAAAATTCCTTTTACCTTAGTTTCTCATTTAAAGATCGCAGCATATTATAGCCCCATTATTACAGAACTAAAGCAAGTTTATTGGGCTTTGGTCTCTAACACATCTAACAATTGTGATATAAATTGCCCCAGTCACCCCCAACAAGGCATAATAGGGTAGAAGACGAGAAGCTGACTGTATTTACAGTAGGCACTTCCTTTAGTATACTGAGCTTCTGAAAAAGTAAGAAGATTGATGTATTTTGTGCTGGATGTACTGCTCTCAAACCCATACTTTTGAGTTTCTGGCTTTAGATATGTATCTGTGGACTTTTACAAGTGATGACTGTGTTTATACTAGGCATTTGAAGTCCAAAATATTTAGTGAAACTTCTACTTTACTTTTAAATTAATTGTTGACAGTGGAGCAATTTATTCTGCTGTGACAGCAACCTGGCATTGTTAAGAAATCCTGCCTAAAAACATTTAGTCTGCAGTTAGAAATAAACATTGTCTTTAGCTATAAGAAGTTCAATCCAGCCCTCTAGAACTTACTCACATAAAGAAAATTTCAAGTTAGGGCTTGTTACATAAATGGAAGTGTAAACCTACATTTATTTACCTAACACTAGCCAAATTTATCACACTATCAAAATTCTCTTCATACTAGTGCTAAAAACCAAAACATTTCATTAAGTTTTATGTAGTTTATGTGAACAGCATAACTTTAGTCTTACAAGTCTCAGCCTGGTAAAGAAAAGAGTCCAAATGCTTTATTTCCTAAAACATCACTTCAGCATGGTCAACAAGTTCCTTCACTAGTGCAGGGGCAATAAGATAGCAGACTACTAGATTTATTTTTTCATCTTGTATTTATCCTCTGCTTTTAAATTTTGAAAATAATCTACAAATGGGCACTTCATTAAGTCCTTAATCTTACTACATTTGGTTCAGTTATGAATTTTTAAAAAAAGTTCCAAGTAAAGTTTTCCCTTTACATGTGCACACACATTTCTGAAGCAAGGTTTCAAAAACCAGACTGTGGCTTGTCTTCTGTGGCCAAAAAAAACAGGCCAGAGGACAACAGTCACTAGAAAGAGACTGTGGGAAGATCTTCACTCATTCTAAACAGGGTACAGTTCAGCAGGGGATCAGACCAAAATTGCTTAGCTGCTTATTTTTCACTCGATACCACAGTCTTTGAAATTTACTGAGCCTTTTTTTAGTAATTTAGTATAAAGTCATGATAATACAGCCACATGTCAGTGACAGCTGCAAGTTTCCCCTTCTTTCCTTTCTCCAGGGTCAGACTAAAATAATAATAATAATGTAAAAAGCATCACCTGTTGGTCCCAGATTTTAACAATCAAAAAATTTAACATAGCTTCCCCCTCAGCAAAGGTGGCACTTGTCAAAGCAAATGCTTCTCATTAGCATCTACAAGATAGGCCAATGTCCCAGGCTCTTGCTGCAAGCCCTGATGCTGCCCAGTGCTAATCTGTAAACATTTAGTTTCCAGTGCATCCCCGTTCCTAGCTACAGCAATTTAAAGATAACCTGAGGTTGTCTACATGTACCAAATCTTACCTTGTATTTTTCATTTGCAAATAATACAGAAGCTCTATGGAATTTGCATAGTGGGTTCTTGGGGTCAATGTTAATAGCTTTGTTTAAAGTATCCAAAGCCTTTTCAGATTTTTTCAGTGCATGCTGGACCTATTACAGAAAGGGAGAACAATTTAAAAAGGGAAAATAACAGCTCATTTGCTAGACAAGGACAATTTTTTTTTTTTTTTTTTTTTTACTTATAATCTGTTCCTTTAAAAAAATATATATTTGTCCAATTCTAGGCCAAGTCTTAATGAGCTTTCTTACAGGAAAAAAACTTCACCTTGCCTCATGTCCACCTCAAAACGTTCTCCCCGCCCAATGGCTTACAGAAATCATTTAACCTTTGGCCAGGAGTGAACTCAATGCCTTTCTCCATATACAAGTGAGAAGCAGTCACTAAACCTGTAGAATTTGACACAGCTTTGCTGCCACATAGAAGGCAAACCAATGCCAGCAGGTAACCATCCATCACACTTACACAGCCTTAAGTCACCATCAGGAATATCTGAGAACTGCTTCCCAACTTTGTAAGCAAGCATTTGTTAGAGCAAGGCTACTGTTTTCCAAGGACTGCAGTACCAGATGGATAAACGACCAACTTTTCAAATAGCCCTGTCAATTTAATTGAAGGGATGGTGGCTGAAGTAGCTGCCTGCTACTTAAACTTCACTTGGCATACAGTGGCTTAAGTAGTAAGTTGTCACATCTACAAGTGACTGGAATGAAGGCAATGTGGACATACAGCCAGGGTAAAAATATTGCACTCTGAAAGGTGAGACACGTGCCTTCGCATTTTACAGAACTGAAGTGCTGGTCCAAGTGCATGCAATAGCAGTTAAAACCCACTTAATTTCTTATGTATCAAGTAGGGAAAAACTCATAAGTACTCCGTTCACATCAGTATCTGTACACAGTCTTGATATGAATATCACTACTATTTTGGTTGACTCACAAACATGACCTGATAGTATAATTTCATTACTGACTAAAAGTAGTTTGGAGAGAGAGGAGGGTTTCTTTTCTGACACATTAATCCTGTGGTTATTCATTCATATGGCACTTAAGATCCTCCAGCAGGTACTCTGAACTTGTTGGGATTTTTTGCTAAGAATGTTCAGAATGATTTTTCTACTGCTAACAAAGCACAGAAGCAGATTAAAACACAAAGATAGAGTTAAGTGCAATCTACTTACTACTCCAATGTGACACAATAAGACTGAGCTCTGAGGATTGATATCAAGTGCTTTCTGGAAATGCATTTCTGCTAGACTGAATTTTTCCTGTTTGTAATAAATCATTCCCAACCCATACCTGCAAGCAGAAAAACAATTCTGTTAAGTAAGACTGTATTCTAAGCAAACTAGTCTTTGTCAGTGAATATGACCTGGCAGAAATGGTCTATAGACTTGCCAACCCCATCCAAGGTGGGAAATGATTTCTTGGGGGGAAAAAGGTATATGTAAAACTATCTTGGTTTTTTTGCTCAGTTGGGCAATTTGAAGAATTGACATGCAATACGCAAGAAGACTGGCTAAACAGCTACAAAGTAAAAAGCATACAAAAGTTTCTCAAGACTGACTTACACTGGCAGATCTAACTTTTACTGCTTTATATATTTTTTCCACAGAAAAAGCTGTAAGAAACTGTATCCTAAAGTATAAAGGGGCAGATCTCTCATCTCTCCAACTGCAATTGAAGAACAATCAACTAGATGCATAAGGAGTGCTGCACAGAAGAACAAAATAGCTGGGGTAATACAGCCAAGAAGATCTGTGGAAGCCAGAAACACTTCAATTTTTTGCCCTCCTTGTGGAAGTAACTGTTTAATAAACAGATGAGGCCCACATCTTCTGCAGAAATAGCTTTTTTCTCAGAGAGAAGAGCGGTAGGGAAACAATAGCAGTGGCAGCATACAGAGGATACTTCTCCAGAAGTTCTGTACCATGTGCAGTAGGAGGGGGATGAAACAAAACTTACCATGCATTATAGTGTCTAGGATTGACTCTGATTGCATTTCTAAAACAAGCTAATGCTTTGTCTAGTTCTTCTGTTAACACAAATTCATGCCCCAACAGGGTGTAGGCATAAGCATAGTTTGGATCAACTTGAATGGCTCTCTGGAAGAACTTGATTGCAATGTCATGCTCTCGTTGCAAGCTGAAACAGTTTCCTGCAGCACACCATGCCTAGTCAAGACAGCATTGCAAAATCAGCACACTTTTTACAACTCAGAGTGACTAAGTTTGAGCTGAACAGATTTTTCCATACTGATTTACATAATTATATATAACTTCCTCCTAGATTAAAAAATAACAACAACAAAACAGTTAAGTCTCATTCCTGAGAGGCAGATAGGCCTAAACACACCTTATAGCTTGACAAGCTGAAATACAGAAATTTAGAATCTAAGGACACCCAACAAGCTTGTGCCAATTAGATACTTCAATGACTAATGACTGAAGCTGTTGAAAAGGCTAGAAATAAAACATCTTAGATATTTAAGAACAATGAAGGAGGAGACAGTACATTCACTTTCACTCTTCAGCTCCCCCCAACTGACAAATCTAGATATCTGCAGAGCAACAATTTTAGCAGCAACCTCCTCTTTCCCTCCTGCCCAGCAACCAGCATTGAGATTGTAAAGCACCACAGCCCAGGGTCCCTTGCTTTTGCACATTGTTAGCATCACTGCCATATAGCATAACTGTTCTCTACTCCTTGTATTAGAACCTGCATTTTCTTCTCTCCAGAGTATCTTACTACAACTACCAACTGCTTCATGGGTTTTGATTTTTTCCACTATTAGACAAGCTAACAGGACAACATGAACAGGATTCTCCTCCAACAACAAAAAAAATCCCAATATAATCTACAGTTTTCTCAACTCTGTTAAGAACCCATTTAAAAAACACATACATCTATTACTGTGGCATCCATTAAAAGATGCCTGACTTTTTGCGTATCATGACTTTGTATTACCAGACACTCTACAGTTTAATGGACTTTGGCATAAAAATGTGCAACATTATGTCTGAAAATAAATTCTAGAGCATGTATGTTTTAAGTGCCAGTGAATTAACTACAGCAATTAAAAGGTGGTACAGGAAAAAGATATTCCTTATCTTTGCATACTAGCAGCAGTATGAGTGACTAACTAACCCGTGATCTTCCTGGATGAATGGTGCCAATGCAAATTTAAATAACCATTAATAGATAAAAGGTTTCAACCTGTTCCATGTAAGCTGATATTCTAATTCTAAGAAGCCATTTCAGGCATCATCAGCTCAAGAAACAATCCTGCCACCTCCCTCTCCAGTTTTGCCATGCAGTTCTCACAGAACAATACACTTGAACTAGATTAGAGCTCAGAGCTTTGTTCCAAATCATTCATTTTGCCACATACATTCACCCTCTTCTCATTCAAGACAACAGCAATTCATACCTCTGGTGAATTTTTATCCATGTCCGTCAAATCCTTTGAAAGAACTGAAAGAGCAACATCTTTCTGCAGATGCCACAGCGTAGTCGAATAGATCTCCATGCCTTCTACTCTGTAGTTTTCAATCCTCCTTACTTCTGAAAATACTCTCTCAGCCTAAGAACAGAAATTAAACTTAAAACAAAATTCCACCCACCAAAGCAGAGCACATAAGTCAAGGTGAGAAGCCTCCTATGTCCAGACTAAGCATCCTCTTTGCTTTGCAAGTGTGCTATGCAGAGCTACAAGTCCTGCGACTTCCCCTTGAAGCAAAAGAAGTGACTATATCCCGACACAGTTATGCCGGCAGAAATGCAGCCAGCCCTCCCTACTGCTGACTGAGATTACATTACTGTTTCTATCACAGCACACAAGCAAGGCAAAAAAAGTCACCCACAAAATCAGAAAAGCGTAGCATACTTCTGTTGGCCAGTTATGATTATAAGCCATTCTAACAGATAACAGGCATCGCATTCATACTGAGGGCTACACACCTCCAGATATCATACATAATAATTATGAGGAAAAAGGCAACATGACAATCCCTGCAGTAAACACGGCTGATGCAGGGAGGGAGGGCATGCATAAGCATGCGACAACACGTATGTATGTGCTCTACTGTCATTTGAGACAGTTAATGCTTCTTATCAACAGTTGGCTAATGAAGTCTTTCTGACATAGATATCCATTTCATAAACTTAAGTTCCAGGTTACAACCCTCAAAGCAACAACAAGGGAAGAAGCCTAGCTTTAGGAAATCATCAGGGTCTGTAGCCTCAGTTTTCAAAATAAACTATTAAGAAGCACAATGTGCTCTATCTCTAATCAGACTGTGTATACAGTTTAAAAACCACTTCTGAAACCTACTGCATTTGTCTCCTGCACACTATCTATCAAAAAGTGTTTTAAAAACTTCTGAGGAAATGGGTACATCAGCTATCAGGACAACAGCGGCAAGGAGAGTTAAACTGCTGGATTACCCTTAACTGCTCGCTTCTGTTTCTGAAGCAGTTTGACATCACCTCAGCTGTGCCAATACTGTCATTTCTGAGGCTGCAATGGAAACTAGGTCATTGATGTGATCTGCATTAACTAAAAAGGGCAAGAGAAGTTTTTGGTTTTAGAACTCAAAATTATTTCAAGTGATCTAATTTACAACATTGCAGTACAAACAATTACATCAGCACAACTGTGGGTGAAGATGGGGAGAGGCAAGGAGGAGACTCCAATGGTTGCATGCAAGAGGAAATAATTTAAAAGAAATCTAAAGTGTAATTCAGCCTCTTCAGGAAAGCTGAGTAAGACCCAACCCACACAATTCCTACCTGCATATATTCTGCAAGTTCGAAGTAAGCTCTCCCAATTTGGCACAGCACCCAGCCAGTGTTGTAGTGGTGGGATGGTAAATGGCTTAAAATATTTATCGCTTCTTTACAGTTGTATGAACACAAGGCTAAATAACCTTTCCCCATGTCACGAAGAAGGCTCATCAAACCTTCTAGGAGAAAAGTACAATAAATAAAAATGGGAAAAAAAAAAAAAGACAGCTGAGACTTATTTACTTGAAACTGCTAATCCCATAAGCTCTTCATTGTGGCAGGCACTGCTCCTGAGTTTGCTTATGAAAATCTTTCAGGAGTTCCCAAACACAGGCATATGTGCTCTTAACTTAAGCATAATATTCTAAACATCAACCTTTGTAATGGAAGTCAGATAGTAACAACTTCTTAAGCCAGCAACAGAATGCTGAGGAACAGAGAAACTCTGAAGTTCAGGGCAATTGGAGTTTTGCATTTACAGCAGCTATTCAAACATTTTGTTAGGTTTGAACACAGTTTCCACGTCTGGTATCCATGGATACATCTTCTCGCTGCCTGGAAACATTATCGAGCCAAAAGAGAGGAATTCAGCAGTTTGTCTAGGATTTTCTGACAATCTGAATAAAGACTTGTTTTTAAACAAATGGGAAATATCAAGGGAGAACAGACTACATAAACCCAGTTTTGAGGGAAGATGACTGGGTTACTCATAGCTCCTGTGAATCAGTTTCCAAGGATCTTGCCTGAAAATATTATCATCACTAATAAGGACCATAGTCTGCAAGATATATCTGCTTACAACTGGCCACTTTTTACTACTTCTTCACATGTTCTTTGTAAGTTAACTAGAAAATACTGAATTCAGCGTCTCTATAATTATAGAAAGGTGATAGCTGCAGGCTAACTGAAACAAGAAACAAACAAACACTGGAGTGAAACTTCTTTTTCATTCAACCTTAAAATACAGACATATGAAGCTTTACTCTGAACACTATTGGACTGCAGTAAACAGACCTGCTGCTGCCTTCTGTAGTGTAAAAGCCTGGATCTGTGGCGCAACAGTGGAAATTTTCCCTTCTGAAATGATGGAAGAGTCCAGTTTGGTAATTTCCAAACTGTCATTTAAGTTTGGTTGAGTTATTCCTCCCTTATTTGTTTTACTCTTTGTTTTTCTGTTTGGAATCTTAGGTGGAAACTTCATTTTTAATTTTTTGCTATTTTCCTGCAAGTAAGAAGAGTAAGAGTTACATACACAAAAGCCTTTTAAATTCAGGCAACTAAACATGAAAGTGAATTATGTAAAATAATATTTATGCCTCTTTGCAGCCTTAACAACGACACCCAGCCGTTTGACTTTTAAACTTAAGCATACACACACTCAGTAACTTGAGTATCTTTAGTAGTTCATACAGCAAACATTCAAATTGCCTAACTACAGGCCATAAAGATTTGTGCTTTGGTGTTCCCAAAGCGTGGTGTCCCACAAGGTTGCAAAACACATGAAGTTTGTTACCTTTGTTGTAGAGCTATCACTAGTAAATAGGCGAGAGCTTCTTCGAGGCAGTGCGTTTGGTGGAGCAGCAATTGTTGGGCTCAATACCTGAGGTGTTGTACTGAAAACAAACAGCACATTAAAAACCTAAAGTTCTTCGCTGCATTTTTAATAAAAACAGCTTTTATCTTTGTTTTAAACAAAAATGCTCAAGTACTGCAGCACAGATATTCCCATTTCAAGGGATGAAAAAAAAAAAATCTACCTGTTGCACATCAAGAACCTGAGCAGAATTTCCTTCCATCTACTTTTTCATTTATTGATGAAATGGTCTAACTGCAAAGGCTATTTAGAACAAACAGACCAACCACCACACATGAGCTTCCTACTTATCCACTGAAGTTGTTTTACCTAGCAAAAAATACACCTCCATCCTCATCCAAAGAGGAATTCTACAGGAGCATCCACACAGGTTGGGAAAATAAAGAGCCAAATTCCTTCAAGAAAGGAGATGCAAAAAGTAATACCAAGATGATTTTTTTGGGGTGTGCCCCCCCCCCCCCATACCTTGTCTGTGGACCAGAGCTCTGTGTTTGTGCAACAAGAATTGGAGTGACTTCCCGGCTATTTCCGCTCTGTGAGAAGACAGATTTTGTTCCAGCTTGGCTTATCCTGCTGACAGTCTGCATAACACAAAGTTTCTACAGGTTTGTTATTATGTCACTAAGAAGTCTCAGTCTCTGCAACATCAAACCAAATCCATTCTGTCTATCAAACACTGCACAAAGAGGATAAATATAGGATAAATATGGATTCTTTCAATAAAGGGTGAGGGTCTCCCTCCACAGAGGACCCATCAAAAGCATTTCTCTTTCTACTTGTTAAAATGCCAGTAAAATCTAGTTTACCAACTTCATGCACGTTATGTGAAAGATATAAAATCTCCATCTAGTGGCAAGAAACTATATGTTAAGATGTTTGTGCAAGAATGAAAGATGGCATATTTAAAGCTCCTTCTCCACAGAAAGTTGTGCAAGAAATGAACCATGGAAAGAAAAAGATTTTTTTGAATTATCATATTACAATCACATCCAGAAGCCATTCACCATTAACACCTCATCGAGGTGCTTGCTGTACAACATCTGAGCCTGCTGCTCCTGTTTAGCATATCTGTTCATAGCATAAACCAGTATTTCACAAATTAAATCATTACTGCATGAGCCTTTGGAGCAGATACAGAAATAAACTGCTTCATCAAAAAGGGACCTGCAATGCAGCATAGAAAGTTAATAGAAGAATACCTACAGTCAAGTTAACACAGAGCAGCAAGTTACTGCATGTCAGTTGAGCAATGCTTTGTGTGCACACGCACATTTTTGGTAGCTTTTATTTGCCACAGGTTACAAGCACCAAAACACTGTCTTGTATCTTCACAGAGCTAAAATGTGCACTTTGATGCCTCCCCTGACACAGCCAAGGTGTGGGAACTTAGAGCTGTGACAACTTGACTGTGAATCTGAGACCTAAGGAACAAGTTTAGATAGAAATTCATTGTCTGATGTGTAGACTTCCTATAAAGGATTTAGAACAGGTCCTCCCCTCCCTGCCTTTTAAAGAAACCTTAAACCCTATCTTTCTGCCCACTCCAGGGACACCAACATTCAACTCGGTGACGGCTGTTCGGAAGAGATGTTCTTTAAGGCACCAGAAATAGGGAAGTGGGATCAATGACAGCATAAGCAACACCAGTTTATGCATTATCCCGACTTCTAATGTTTTGTCCTTCCCTTCTCAATTTCTTTGTTATCAGAGGACAGTTTAGGCAGGCAGTAAACATGCTTGCCCACTCAGATAGGAAGCCTTTGGATTCATCCTAATGTTTCATTCATTTACGTAAGTGTTTCCTAGGAAACTGCCTCCGTTAAGCCATGCACATTCTAGCCACAGCTACACTAAACCTTTTCTAACTCAGTAATTTGAAGAGCAGAAGTGAAACTGGCTAATTAATTATTTGCATTGGACAAAGCATGCCAGAATTCTAAGCTATTTATTAAAGTGTATTAAATATTTGTGTTTAAGTACTAGCACAGATGCATCTGGGCAGAAAGCATATGCATGGATTAGTGAAATTTACACCTTGGTGCTGTTGTGCCATACCTAGCAAAGCAACAAAAAAGCAACAAATATGACTTGATTCCACAAAGCTTTTCATCTATCATGTAGCACTACATACGAGATTAAATGCAGACGAGTACTACACTGAAGAGCTGCATTTTGCTAACTATTTCAATTTTTCAGGTTCATGAAAGTTTACCTTCCTACGTATGTACAATCCACCACAAGCCAGTGTTTTTAACTGTACTGTAGAAAATTGGTTGGTCCTCAGCAACTACAGGATGGGAATTGGATCAGCCATACAAAGCATACTTCTAGCAGACTGTTTTAGCGTAGTCCAACCCCAACAGAACAAATGCAAAAAAAAAAAAAAACCACCAAAAAAAAAACCCCACCAACCAAAAATACCAAACAAGAAGGCAGGACTAAGAGAACTGATAGAAAGTGTTGCAGTAATGAGATGTCTAGAGACAGGATACCGTAATGGCTCGTGCAATGACATTCCAGAATTCCCAGTCACAGGCTTCAAAACACCATCCAAAGGAGGAAAAAAAAAAAAGTTATCTGCTTACTGGCTTTTATTCTTTTAAGTACTGAGCCAATGAGAGAAGGCAAACAGTTTCTAACAGCTCCCAAATTTTACTTACAGAACGGCACAGCAAGATGAGCACCAACTCATTTGTCCAGAGCATCAAACGTGGAAATTCAAGTTCTACTTTGAGGAATTCAAAACTATTACTTGCACTGAATTTTCACTTTAAAAAGAGTTGGACACCTATAAAACACTAGCATCACTCATGCAACTTCTAGATTTACTAAAAATACAGTGAAAAATCCTCAGGTTTTTTTGTTTTTAGAAAGGAACAAATGGTTCTTCAACTGTCACCAACATTCCACCTCTCATTTATCACTATGGCAACTATGGCAGTTTCTTACAGAGAAACACAGACAATTTTTAGTTTCCTCTACACAAGACTTAGCCGAGTGAAACTGCACCATTCCATCAGTCAGCCCTCCACCGACCACAACAGTATTTTGATTACTCTGGTCTGTAAACTAGAATTCAAGAACTGCTTGCAAGAAAGCAGTAGCTTCAGCTCACTTGAGGCTTCCCGAATTCTTTGAAGCCATCCCTGAAAATATATTAATTAAAAAAAACTTAAAGTGAAAACTCCAAGTTTGGTCTGTCTTCAGACTCCATGTTGCACACTGAAACATTATGAATCCTTCATTGTTTACAATCATTAGTCTTTGTACATTCCTCTCTGATGGCT
Organism: Haliaeetus leucocephalus; assembly: GCF_000737465.1. Classification (NCBI taxonomy): domain Eukaryota; kingdom Metazoa; phylum Chordata; class Aves; order Accipitriformes; family Accipitridae; genus Haliaeetus; species Haliaeetus leucocephalus. The sequence goes on along the minus strand of NW_010972580.1, from coordinate 2,582,417 downwards.
GGTGGACAGAAGATACAGCACCTTCCTCAGGTTGCCTCTAGCAACACCAGTTAGGCAGTCTGCACATGCCTGTGCATTTTGGGTGGATGAAAAAAGGCTTGTTTTAATGAGAAATAAAAGACTATTGCTTATTATTATAAAAGTTGAGGGGGGGAAAAAAAAAATCTGTTTTGTTAGCCAAAGGAAGTGACACTATAAGCTGAAAATATTTACAACACAGACATCTTTACTTGCGATGTGGTGTATTTTTTTTTTCTTGCTGCCTCGTTTGCTTAGCTGAAAAGGAGATTTTCAAAATTAAAAAAAACAACATTGGGGCTTTAGCAGTTATTTCAGTGTAACAGACTATTCTACAATGGATTTGATTTTAACTAACACTTCAGAAAAGTCTAAAAAGTTTTGTCAGGGAAATACCTGGCCAGTTGCAGTCAAATTAAAAATAAACTGCTCCCTGCACCCCCAACCTCACTAGCCTATAAATATACATAGGCTGGTGAACAACATTTTATTTTGCTGCATTAAATAGTTGTTAGTAAGAGCAGGTTTTTGGTTGGGTTTGGTGGGGTTTTTTGGTTGTTTTTTTTTTTTCCCCACACACACATACTTTGTAGACAAATTACACATAAGTTTAATTCTCACTTAAGTAACCCAAACCATTTCCACAACTAAAGGCGGCTTCAATCAGTTCCACACTCAGACAAATTGTTCTTCAAAACAAATTTTGTAAACGGTGGGTAAGTTGGGTTCTCCCCACTGTCAGCACAATTCAGCTCACATGCTATGTTTTTTGCATTATAGATTCTTCTTTCAAGCACATTGCAATGTCAAACTCATAGAACAGCAATCATATTCCAGAATGCAAGATACCTTCTTTGAAGGTGCTCCTGTGGATGGCACATCAATTACAGAAGAAGAGTTCGTGTAGTTTTGTAAATACGATCCATCTCCAGGGCTTGGGGTTTCTAGTGGCAAAATTCCAAAGCTGAGAATAAAATGAAGAGGAAGGGTCAATGTCTGAATGTTAGACCATAAGAGCTGGCCTGATTCTGCAGTTAAAACAGAGATCCAGATGATCAACTTTATTTCATAACTACTTCATCGATTTATGTTAACCCTCTAATATCTTAGTATCCTCATCTATAAAAGACACTTTAATAGAAAATATTCCTGAAATCGAAAAATACAGAATTTTCTTTGCCTGCCTGCATAACTAAGATACAGACCATCCAAGTGTTAATGGCTTGTAACATTTTAAACGCTGTTTAAATAAGATGGCACACAGGACAGAGCACATATTTACATGCTCTCTAGGAAAGAGCTATTCTTCAAGGAATGCTCTTAAAGAGTTTATTTCAGAGCAGAAACATACTTCTTCAAAGACTTTTCCAGTATGAACACCGTGATAAGCAATATACTGAAGAGTTCCTCTCTTCTAATCAAAAATACCAACTGCTTGTTTAAAAAACAGAAGAGATGAACACTAGGACCAAGAGCAGTTACTGAAGTCATTTAGCTTTTGCACTTGCAGCACTTTTTATAATACACTATCAACATGTCTGTTGAAGTATGCTTTGCAGCACCAGACATCTTTCCTGTTTCAAATCACAAACATTATCAACAGCACAGCTGTAGACAGAAAGTGTCTATCTTGAGGACTTACCTTGGAGTTAGTGGGCTCAAAGCCGCAGGTCCTCCCAGTAAACTCCGCCCAGTTTTTGGTTTATTTTGAGCCTGTTTAGACAATATGACAGTTCCTGACCCAAGAGGGACAGCATCTGGTGAAATTACAGCTGAGTCAATGTAAGACATAGAAGAATCTGTGTTCAAGGAGGAATATTTTGAATTGGAGGATTCTAGGTTGATTCTGTTCAACTCCTGAAAAATGGAAGGCAGCTGTTAGATATTCAGACAGTGTAGTTTCTAATTAGCATTTTTTCAGTTAAGCTGGAAAGACTGCTTTAAATACAATGATTTTAGCACAACTCACAATTGTGTCTTGCGGCGTTTCCATAAGGACAGTCTCAGGCTGTCTATGGGATATATTGTGATTAGATACCAATGTTGTGCAAGTGTTAGGCAGACAGCTGCTGAAGTTCTGTAAAGATGTTAATTTAAATGTTTGGTCAGGGTCTGGTTTTTCACCTGTAAGATTGGAAGGAGATTTTTAAAAGAGTTATTCCTGAGTCTGTATGCTGAATATTCAGTCTGAAACAAGGAGGACAGGGGACAAAGTATTTCAGAAGGGTTGTGTTCTTATTTCATTGATTTAAAACCCCTTACATTAAGGCAGAAGTGTTCTTCCAGTACAAAACCCTGGACAATCAGTTTTATTAAAAAATAGATTTGCTTTTTTAAGTTATTCTCAGAAGCATAGTTTCTAAAGGTCTACTAACTGTAGGTTAGAAACCTTACAGTATTGTTAAATCCAAGAATGTGTAAGTTGTGAAAATGGAAGAAAACAAGACAAAAGCTCCAAACACTGCCAAAGTATTTTAAATGCCTTATTGCTCACAAAACCACTCCCCAAGAATTCTGCTGGCATTTTCCTTACTAATTCTGGACAAGGGGTAAAATAAACCTTGGCCACATGGCAATGGCAAATTGGAAAGCTTGACATAACCAGAAATGTAGAAAACATCTTCACTAGTAAAACAGTTCTGCAGACTTACCTATTTCACATAGCGATTCAAAAGGGGACCAGAGGAAAGGATTTAAACTAAGGCTCTTTTGGTAACATTCTGATCCTTTGGCAAGCCGGTCTGTCTTGCTGCAAAAAGAATGTAACAGTTTCCCTATAAACTTAAGAATAGCACTTTTGTTCGAGATAGCTTTCCAGAAGAGGAGTTGAAAAACAAAAACGTGTTGAGAGTCAAAGCAACATTCCTCATTTTTCAAGCCACAGAGCAATACTGAGTTCTTTTGAAGTTATTTGACATATTTAGACACAGATGAAAGTTCCTTAGACACAGTCCTCAAAAAAAGTTACATAAGCACTAGTATACCTTGAGAATTTTCATTTTAGAAAGATGCTGTTCTTTGCAACAGCTTTTTTTTTTTTTTTTTTTGCAAACAGCAACATGATTGCTAGCCTTCCAGCCGTTTTAAATACCTATGGATAATATTTTTCCATATAAATTAGGGGCTAAACTGAACACTTAAGTATCTGGCTACAAAGATAGCTTCTTCCAAAATAAATTTTTTTGGGAACAGGTATACTAGGGAAGAATCCAAGAACCCACTATTCCTATTCAATTTGTTCACATTTACTGAAACCTTTCTTGTATCTAGGCAAAAGCAAACCACTTAAAATTGTTAAGCTATTCTGACTGGAAATCCTCAAAACTTTCATTTGAAGGTTATAGCTATACATCTGTAAAACAGATATAGAAAAATTAAAATGGCAACACTGAGAAACAGGCCTTGAGAGTTTCTCTCAGGTGAGAAAACAGAACAAACCCAAAGGTATTAAAAAAAAAAAACCCAACCTCTTGGATTGCATGCTTAAGCTGGAAAAGAGGAATTTGTGTTTTCAGTCAGTCAGAAGCTCTGGGTGAAAGACGAACCATTCTTGCATTCCCAGGTTAGATAGTTTCCACAACTATCTACCTGCATCTATCATACTCCAAAATTGTGCAGGCCATATAACCCAGAAACAAGTGTACTCTGTGGTGACTAAAAATGTACCTGACTAAAGTTGGGCTTGGTCAAATAAAAAAAACCCCAAAAAACAAACAACCAAGCTTTATTAACAAAATAAAAAAGCAACATTACCAGTAGACATGTCCCAGTAAGGAGAGTGTAAAGCATGCAGAGTCCCCAAACTCCATAACAATGTCATCATGGCTTTTCTGTTTATTCAACACTCCACCAGATAAGATCTGCTCTCCTTCTGCAAGCCTTTTTAAAAAACAAGAGGTTTAAAGGGGTTACAAGGCTCACAGTATTGGTAGTCCAGTGTTTTCACCCTGCTGCAAACAAAAACAGAAATCCACTGTCAGTGTTCACAAGTTTCAAACCGCATACAAACTAGTTCCTGCAAATGAATTTTAAATAATTGATGGATTCCTCTAGCAACATGAAGGTATGCAGTACTCTGAAGCTGAACATCTCTACTGGGAGGGAAGAAAAACAAAACAAACACAAAACCCCACACCACTCCAAAACCGAGACACATAATACAACATGACTTTTCCAGAAGGGACTAATCTTAGAATACTAAGCGAAGGACAAGAAAGTCTTCTAGACACTTCATTTTTGAAAGTACTTTAGGTAGTAACAAGCTAAGACAACACTTAGTTTGGCTTTGTTTCCCAACTAAGAAATACAATCTATAAGGCTCCACACACTTCATTAACATCCAATACTGGGATATGGCACAGACTTTGGGTTTTAATGCCTTGCTTTCTTGTAAGAGTGGCCCCAAAGGGGAACAAAGGCTCAGTTTGCATCTACTACACCTGCAGCGAGCAGTACCACTCACATGGAATGGGCCACTCACTATTAGGCCTTAAAATTACTTTATACAACTTCTGGGGATGGGAGGCATTCTTCCGGCATTTGAGACCGACACCTGCACAAACAAATCATCTCTTCTTGCCTCCACTTGAAATTATACTTATAGGTAGATGCTTCTATCAGTATAGACCATTCCCACAAGAACATAAGGTAGATCTGTATAAATGAGCTCATATAACTGTAACAGCAAAAACAGTTAAATTTAACAAATTCTAAAGAATACGTTTAAGAAATCCCACCTATTTAACTGAAATCAGTTCAGAAGCTGATGTATTATATGCACACACCAGAGTTTGTAAAAGCAAAGGATGGAACGATCAGCTTCAAATTTATTCCACTGGGACCTTTCCAAGTAGAGCATTAACATGATTTCCCTTTCAACAGGAGATGCAAAGAAACCTGAATCATAATAGCTCCAAAAGTGTTAAAAGAGTGTCAAAAGAAACAACAAGCTAAGACATCTTTGCTACTCTAAAGATGTCAAAGGACTCGCCTATTAAAGAGAGTATTGAAGACTAAGGAGCTTCCCCTGCTGCCTCTGGAAAGACCTGCATTTTGGTTACACGTTGTGAGCAGGATCACAAATCCTGCAAAACAATCACATCATACTGTGTGAAACACCAAACATCACATTACCTGTTCTAAAGAAATTAAACTTTCTTTTTGTCATTGAAAGAGGGCCACTCAAAAAAAAAAACCAAACAACCAAGCCAAAAAAGCCACAACACACAACCACAAGCTGTTTTGTCAGAGAGACATATAAGCTTCTGTAAAGAAACCCCACAGTATTTAAAGTTTTTTGAATGAAAGTTTTTGCCTTTCTTGGTGCCTCATCATCTCCATTCTCAACTGCAACCAGACATTGTCTCCTACATGTGAGCTGAAGGGTCTACATAGAAATGAAATACCCTCATCAACAAACTCTCAGGGCATTAGGGCCTGTAGCTTGAGCAATTTCATTATATACTCTTGCTGTTAGACTCCAGAAAACCAGCAAGGTACCTTGACACTACTATGTCCCTGTCAAGGTTAATTTTGATGTTGAATACAGCATTCTTGGATGTGAATTCAAGGTGTGTTTGTTGTGGGTTTCAAAAACAGATTTCTGTCTGCCATCTTTTCTCTTACCCACCCAGTTAGTAGTAACTGGGTGAGAGGAGCAAGCTTACTGTTTTAGGGAAATGACCTATCCATTAAATACATACCGGAAACACTTAGTGAAATAAGCAAAGTATCAGAGAAACACAAAACTAAACCAAACACTTCCCAGAGTGGTCTCCTTGAGCCATCTCAGCAATCAGTGTTTTCTCCCCCTACACAGCTTGACAACTCCTTTGTAAGTTATTCAATACCTTTTAGAGGTTTCTGCAGTAGGGTCCATATCTGAAAGCAAAATTAATTGAACTTATAATAATCTTTAGAGCTGAAGGACCAATGAATTTCTAGTTTATGCAATATGACAGCTTTCAAAGAGAAATCCAACAAAAAAATGCATTTGTAACCCTGGACAAAACAAAGGATTTACTTACTTGCTGAGGTCAACACAACATTTTGCAAGCAGGTATTTACATTGTGGGGTAGTACAGCTGTGTCCCTTTAGGAGCCTGTATGCTTTATAGGCCTTTCCTGAGCGGTAGTAACACGTCGCCAGTAAAAACAGTGCTTCTTCCGAATGTACTAAAAAAATAATAATAAAAAAAATCATCAGTTGGTTGCTTACCATTTTGATACAAGGAATTTGGGGGCAGGGAGTAAAAGCCAGCTAGGAACAAGATACAAGGAAACAAGTATTGGTATTGGACAAATTCATTACCGAATGAAGTGCATTTCTTTATTCATCAGCATATAACAAATTTCCGTATGCCATCTTCTTGTATAGTCAGACCAGCTCTTAACATCTACTGTTGTAAGAGAACTTTGATCCTTCTGGCTACCCAATCTAAATAAGTGATTAGCCAGCTTGTTATTAAAATAACAGCAAGACAAGCAAAGCAGTCATTCCTAGTACAACAGAACTACTTTAACAACTCGTTGGCCACACAAAGACTTGGCTCAGAGTATTATCACACCTGCTAGTAACACTTTGCATTAGCTTAAGCAGTGCATAAACACTGGCACAACAATGGCTGTGAGGAAGTACAAGAACTTTCAGAAGGAAGATATATTTCAGCCTAAGTAGCCTAATTAACAGTTTTAATCCTAATTTCAAGTGGTCTTTTCCTGTTTGCAATTTTCCTTCTGTTACTTTTCTAAAGCACTTGATGCTGTATCTTCACGTGACTTAGTGGAGCAGATTTGCCGATTTTAATGACTATTAAAGTCGGTCAATTACCAGTGACCTCTACCCCAACATTAAGCCTTGTCCTTTTTGCTGCCTACACTCATTATTTCATTGGGAATATGGCTTAAGATTACCATTCCGATCGTTTATTTATTTTATGTTAAGAAGTAGCAATAGGTACAAGCTCTCCTACAAATCCTCTTCCCAAACTGAGTTCTCAGCTATTTCTAAATTTTGAATGAAGGAGTCAAACTTCAGGCAAAATCGTCTCTATCTAAACAGAGAACAAGAGCAATCAGGACAGAAACATTTATCTATGGCAGAAACTGGAGGTCTTTAGATTTGATGCCTGCTTCAATACTTCTTCCACCACAGAGATGAATTATGCACTGCACCAGGAACGTTCTATTCAAAAAGCTGGACTTGGCATCCAGATTTAAGACTGAGGTCAGACTTGCTGATTTTACTTGTGATTACAGCATAAAGGACAGAGCGCTAACCCCTGAAGTAACTTTAAAACCTTACAGCTGAAACTTTAAAATGCCAGAGAAGGAGCTTTTGTGAGGCAACGGTGAGCATTGCCATGCTGTGGTGTTAATTCAAGCACTAAGCTACGATTGTGTGAAATACCTGTATGACTTCATTTTAACTCCATTTTCTGGGTTTTAAGCAAAAAGAGGGAGATAACCAGATACACTCAGATTATGTACAGCCATGGTATCTTACCCTATTCTTCACACTTCCCCAAATGTTACACTCAAATCACCCTTAGGCAATGATGTATTTTAAATCACAGAAAGGCTGCCTATAAAGGCAAGCAACCAAAATCTCCAAGTAATTAAGAAACGCACATTACTTTATACTTTTCAGAACACACCACCATGCAAATGGAATTCAGCATTAAAATAAACAATTCTGATGTTTGTTCATCTACCTATATGGAACTCTTCAGAAAAATCAATACAAGCATTGTACTAAAACCTTTTTGGGCAACGTGCTCAAATCCTTTGCTACACTGAAAACTGACTATTTTGAGTTTGTGTCATCACTCAGACAGTGACAATGGAAACTAAGACCCAAAGAGAGGACATTTTATTAGCCTTATCCTAAAAACACCACAAGATCTTTCTGAAAATTAAAGTTAAATCAATTCTTTATCCACTAATTTAACACACTTTGAGAGTTCTGGGAAACTACCAAGCCACAGATGTCCTCACAAGAACAGCAATTGCAGGTAGAGTTAAAAGAAGTTCTTCTCAGGGTAAAATCACTACTGCCAGTATGGAGTCACTGTATTGAAGTTCAGCAGCTTCTACTCTGCAGTATAACTACTTATTTTAACCAGAAGCCAGATGTTTTGTTAGCAGTTAATTGCTTGAACCAAGTGACAGCATGCATGCTGTTCTCTCTCAGCACTGTTGGTCACTGAAAAAAGCTGTTTGAAGTACTCTTGCAGAGTATTATTCTGCAAAGATAGTGTCAGTATCAAGTCACATATTTTTCTCTTGGCTGCTGCAAAAAGTGGATTCTCTTTGTTTCTACATCCTTGGCAATTACCTTCAATCTAGCATCTCCCTGCATCTCACGATGTGCTGTGTTCAGGGAAGGTATGTCATCCCTAAAACACTATTTTCTTTATGCACACCTAGATTATAAGGTTTCCTAATACTCTACACAGCACTTCTCATTTAACCACCAGGTGGAAGACCCCAGATTTCATGAGTAACCTTGACATGAGGGGGAAAAAAAAAAAAAAGAAAAAAAGTCTTTATTTCTTTATTTATCAAACATTAGGTTTGTGCTTTCATTGTTAAGAACTGCATTGTGGGCATGTCAGGCAAAACATTGAAAGCAAAGCATTTCATTACAAAACACAGAGCATGAAACAGGTTATACAGTTTAATTCACATTATAAGCTTAAGTTGTTTAGCATGAGAAATTCTATTATGCTTATATTTTACCTTAAGGGTTGGGTTGGTTTTTTTATATTAGTGATTAGGAGACAATACCTTTCAAAATAGAGACAAAAAGCTTAACACCAGTATCAAAGAGAAAAAAAGTAGAGAAGAACAAAAAGCTTATCTGAGGTCATGGAGGAAAGGTTAAGGAAGAAGAGGGACTAGAACACAAGAAAGAAGCGGTCTTTGAAGGACCCAGGAAAAGTACGGATTTGTGTTACTGCTGCCTGCTCAGTATCCAAGACATCCTAGATCTGACAGCATTACAATGAAGTAATTAACAAAAATTCAACAGGAGATACCTATTCCATATGTTCTGATTCTCATTGTCTCAATTTCACTATGCTATCCTCTCATCAGCACAAAATTACCTCTTTCAGCTAACACACCAATCAACATAACTGAACAGCATTATTAGCAAAGACAGCTTTCAATATCAAGACAATTTGTAGAATTTGTGTACTGCATCTATCCTCAAGTGCCCTTGGAAGACATGCAATGCTTAAGGTTATTAAAAAAAACCCGCTCTCTCCCATTTGATACCATACAACAGATCACTGTAAACATTTTATTTAAACACACAACTCCGAGTTTAATTCTTTTTAAGGAGGTTTTACTGTAAAGTAACATTGCTGCTGTTACATGATTTGATTTTCCCACCTAATTGCAAGGCATTCTTCCGCCTTCCCCAAGCAGAAAGTTGAACTTCATTATCACAACAACAGGAGTCAAACAAAGCAGGACCAGAGGCTCAAAAATCCTAAATCAAAATTGAAAGAAGCATCAACTTTGTATTTGCAAAGTACATACCTTCTGCATATAATCTTTCTGCAAGGAACACTGCATCGCGGTAAGCATAGTGGTTAAGTGCTTGCCATATAGCAGCCTGTAAGACAAGAAAATAATCTAAATTTAGAGAGAACCTTTAAAAATGCAAAACTCATTAGCCTTTACTGTCAAAAGGCAAAGTTCAATTTTGTTTTTCTGGAGTCCTAAGAAGAATGGAGAAGGATAAACACACAGGCCAAGTTTTAGTTGTTTCAACTATCAGTAAAGAGATTTAAAAAAAAAAACCAAAACAACAAATTTAGCACTGAAGTCATGAACCAATCTAAGAACATTGCTCACTAGATACCATACACAACCATCTATAAACCTCAGCCAACATGCACCGAAATAACAGTGAGTACTTCCACTTATTACTGAGTTTTAGCCTGATGCATAACTGAGCATGAATTATTGCAAACCACCACCGAACAGTAAGACATTAAGTAAAGGCAAGAACAAAAACCACCCCTCAATGGGTTACCAGAGTATTCCATTTTGCTCTTAGCTGGGTCCAAGGAGGGGCAGGGGAGGTGGGAAAAATCTAGAGTGCCCAACCCATTTTACTGGCATTATGCATAAACCCATTCAAACTATCTCCTCTTGAGACATGCCAAACCAAAAACTAACAGGACTAGAAATCATGTCAGTGTCTGAGGTTGTCAGTATAAGACTGCCGTTGATTGTGTTAGGTATACAGCATTTTCCTTGAAAAGATATCAGCGTTCCCTTAAGAACCAAGATGAACGCAATCCACCACTTTTGTTGCGGTGTATTGTTTGGGTCTTTGCTCATCAGCCACCTCTTTACTGCCACTAATTAGAATTGCAAGGTATCACACAAGAATGAATGCAATGCAAATGAGATGGACAAATTGATATATACAGACATATATGAAGGCAATAATCAACTTCTACATTTTGCTCATATACTCATACTTGGTCAAAACCAGCTACCTACTTAAGGGTACTATCTTCTTTTTTCACAAACACCAAGCTCAAGAGTTTGGGACTGTCAATATTTGTGCACTCTAAAGATGGCACTAGTCCAGTGAAACACAAATCAAACATACATACAGGTGTACAAACCGTGTACACCATTAAAGTAGCTGTCATAATTACTCGCATTGCTGTCGCCATTAGCTGAACTATAAGCAAGAGCTGTCCAGCAAAAGAATAGGGCTGGGGTACGCAGGTTTCACAACAAACACTACTCGGGCAATTTTCTTCAGATCAGATTAAAAGCCTTCTGTTATCTGTAAAAGAGGGGTGGGATGTGAAAAGTAATTCCTTTTAAGATCTAGTCAGCCTTTCCTCCCCACCTACTACAAGTGGTGGTGTGCACACTTATCAGGGTTTGTGTTCTGAGGTTAGCAGGGTTGGTATCAGGACTGCAGTTCCTTCCCATCTAGCAGCCTTGCTCAAGTTCCAAAACAGTTTCCCATAAACAACCATTCTGCAGTAGTTTTGTTATTAATGATCCAAACAAGATCTGAACTTATGAACTTAACGTACTGTGGTCTAGTATTTCTCCAATATTCATCAGCAACCAATGACAAACAGAATTAGCTTCTGATACCTATCAGGCACTCCGAGACCAAAAGAAATCTTCCAGAGCTAAAGGAATAGTGCCCTGTAATGCTATTCCCAGTAGGAAAGGCAAGCGCCAATTTAATCTAAAAAAATTCAAACATTACATAGAGTTACATGTACCATATGCTACTCCTTCCAACACAAACTTGACAAACACAGGGTGTGAAAAATGTGCGAGTTCTCTTCACGGGAAGCCTACACAGCCTTCATGAACAGTACACACCAGAGTTTCCAATTACTATATAGAATATTATACATAAAAATCTATACAGAGGTACTATTTTCTTCTACCAGTAGGTCCCAACAATATACTTAAAAAGCCAACAGGTACTTTTAAGCTTGTGTGAAAGTATTTAAAAATTAATTCTCTCAGTTTGATTATTATAATACAGACACCTTATTATTTCTCTCTGGCTGTATTCCACACTTAGATAACTTCAGCCACAGAGTCTGCCTGAAGTGATTACTCCCTTTTACCTTGAAAAGCTCCAAGGCTGTATATTGTTCTGCGCGCCACAGACAGCACGGTAGAAAAAGCACGAGACAGAAGGAGGGTGTTAAAATTTTTCACACTATACCCAAGTTAGAGCAGCCTAAGGTCTCCTTTTCCTATTGCTCTCAAAAGCAGCTCTTCATTTACCAAGTCACCAGTGACATTTACATGAATCTATCCAAGTTGTGCCATCTTCAGGTTAAAAATACTGTCTTTACAGGGATGTAATTCAGCATGCTTACAAAACAAAGGTATGGGGGGGAGGGGGGGGGGGGGGGTGGGGGGGTGAAATCAATTTCATTTGACTTCTCAAACAGGAACAAGTTGCCAGAAACAATCTTGCCAAAGGCTAAGAGGCGACACAAGTGATTTTTGGCTATATCACAGCCATATTATAAAAGTTACACTACATACTGGCTCAAAGAACAATCGTTGCTGAGCAGAGTCCCAGTGAGGGCAAGAAGTCAGCTGGTAGTATCCCCGTTACATAATAATTATCATTTTGCAACCCCAAAAGTCCAAGTTGGACTCATGCCTTCAACAGACAAATGCTGAAGACTGAATCCTCGCACACACTCTCCTAAAAGAGCAGGAAAAGGAAAGGAAGGTGGCAGGGAATCAGCCATACCTATGCAGTAACAATTTTCTATTGGAATAGATGTCTGAACTACAACTGTATCTCAAACTACTGAAAATTTCTCATGCACCTTTTAAGGAAGCAAATTTTGGACGGGAACATCAATCTCTTTATAGATTAATAATTTAGTTTGTTCTAGCAGAAGTTCAATGCATCTACACAGCCTTAGCGGCACATGACAGTTGCTAAACCGCACCAGAAAAGTGGTCTGAAGCAAAAAACTTTGGGGGCGTTTATCCAGTAAAAACTATTTAATCCCAAAAGACTTCAGAGCAGGACAACACACCACAACCACAAATACAATCCAAATGCAGTCTTAATTTCCTTCTTGTGGTAGTTATCGAATTTTACATGGAACCTGTCAACAGAAACCCAAAGAAGCAGCCTGGTCAAGAGCATGCAAAGCAGTTGAGATACTTTGGTTGCAATGTCTGTTCTCAGGGCTACAAACATGGACAGCAGGGAAGCTTGAAGTGTTTCAAAGTTTTATTTAAGCACGCTTGCAGACCAGATAAACCTCCAGGTCCTAGTCACTCGTTTTAAATACATATTAATTTGCAAATACAAAGTGAACAGGGAATTCCAAAACTACCACACCAGCCACAGCTCTGCAGCAAAGCTTCCTCAGAGAGGAGAGCAAGAAAATAAAAGCAGATTCAGACAGGTCTATCTTCTACCCAGAAAACCTGTGCATTGTCCAAGTGTCACTTCATATCTAAGCCAGAGAGCTCTTAAAAGGTAGGTGTTCTCTTCTGACAGTTATATAGCCTTGGAAATGATTTTCAAAGCTTTATAGCCTATTGACATACTAAACAGTTTCTATCATGATTTAAGACTTCTTCAGGGTGGGCAGAGGGGAGGAGTTTTCTGTGACAAGCTGTGCTGCATTTACTAGTTATGCAAACTCTGCCCATTAAATAGGCCGACATTGGTATCGCATGTTTTCAGCCATGACAGTAGCCTTGGAGTTCAAGCACCATTCAAGTAGGTCACAGAAGATGATCACCTTTAACAGCTAATTTCCAAGGAAAGTGTTCTTTTCCAAGATGTTTTTCAGAAATATTTGGAAGGCAGCCAGCCTGCTTCTCAGCACATGGGATACAAGGCTTTATGTTTGAGCTGAAGAATTTTAAAATTGACCACATCAGGAAGTACAGTAGAGGCCCGTTGTGTATGTAAACTCTGGCACTTTTGTTCATCTTAAGGAATTTTAAAAGTTAGTAAAAATCTAACCAGTGAATAGGATGCCTTTTGGGACATTAATTTCATGTAATTAAAACCCAACATTTATAAGGCAACGTACACCCAGAGACACTGTTCTTTATCTATCATGCTTTGTATATCACAAATGCAAAGATGACAGTTTTTTTTCCTGGAATGCTAAGCCCTGTAGACATCTGAAAGGTTGAGAGAACACAGACAAATAGACAGGAAAAAAATCTCTGCAATGACAAAAATGAGAAGTAGTGTAAGCTTTTCCAACCATATCGTTAAAAAAATAATCAGAAAAACAGAGCTAAGTACATGGACGCCAGCTAAAATGGGAATTCAGAAAAGCAATCAACTTCACCCAGATGCGTACTGCAAAATGGAGACCACTCACTGGACGCATTACACTAGTGAGAAAACAAGCATGAGCTGGTTTGGAAAGGTCCTGTAGTACAGCAGTCCAATCTCTACACCACTGCTCATAACCATGGCACAAAGAGGACTACAGCTACAACAGCAGATCCAGGCAGAACTCCAGCGTTGACCTCGTTTTGGATGGTGCACTGGTGGCTTGCTTACCATTAAAAGCAACAATATGACCAAGGCCACAACAAATAACAAATCCTGAACTTACCAGTGTTGCTGTAAGCAAGGAATAGCAGCAAAGCTAACAGCAGCAGAACCACTGATAAAGGAATTATTTGGCATTTGAAAGCAGGCAGAATCTAACTAGATATATTCAATGTAGCAAAGCCTCATGAAAACATCCAAGCTGATTAGAGCTTCAGAATGGAGAATGACATTAGAGAGGTCTCTACGTTTCTGAAAAAGGAAAACAAGGCCGCACATTTCTATCAGGGAACTCTCAGAATAGCAAATATTTTCCACTTGATTAGTCTAATTAGCACAGCACCGGAAACATTAAATATTGTTTCCTGCCATTCACTCTGCAATGCATTCTTGCTTCCTTTTCTATTGTAATCCCATGTTTTCTTAGAATACCCAACTGGTGCAAAAGACCAGTCCAGCTCCAAGGGTAACAGCAATGGCATAAGTACGACCACTGCAGAAAAGGGACCGGGTGGCCAAAAGCATTTCCAGCACCACATTGACCCTTGCTCTCAGACTGGACGAGCAGAACAGTGGCATCAAGGATACAAACCCCTGGTCTACAAGAGCACCACCACTGTCACCATCTTGCACAGACAGGGTCAAGCCAGCATGGTGGTCTTCCATGGTAGAAGTCTTTCTTCCCCTCCCACCTTTTCATTAAAAGGAGAGAAGAGAGCCAAAAGCAAGAATTTTCACTATGTTCGTTACAGAACACAATCATGTAGTGCCATGACACTTACAGCAAGAGGTTCCTAGCATAACTAGAAAAATCCCCACTCTGCTAAAAAGCTAAAAAAAAAAAAAAAAAAAAAAAAGGAACATGAATAAGAAGACTCATTAATGAAGATTATAGAATAGTTGGAGTAACGGGCATAGAGGAAAGGTGGAAAGAAGAAGCAACTCTTAATTCTGTGAATCGTGCCTTTTGGATGGGAAGACCGAGAACAAGAGCAGGAAGCCCACCAGGATAACTACAGTGAGACTAAAATACGGTAGAAAAACAAAATTTACGTTATTTTCTCTCCTAGGGCCCCCATCAGTCTGAAGGTACTAATGCCTTGGGAAGGAGGAACGTCCTTCATTTGCAGGACACGTACAGACCCGAGCACGCCGTGAGCGTTTAAAAATGAAACAGCAGCAAATGCAGAAAGGTAAGCGAGATGAAGAGAGAGGTATCAACAGGTCTCCCAGGGGATCTACGGGGGGGAGCCGAAAGGGCCTTTTCTGGAAGCCGACTCAGCTGCGGTGCAGCGGGAGACCCATACCTCCTGCGGGGGAAGCCGGCTGCCCCCCGGGCGGGGGCCCGAAAGAGGCAAAAGGGCGAGGGCAGCTCGTCCCAGAGGCGCAGAGGATGGAGAGGGGAGGCACGAAGGAGCGAGGAAGCCCTGAAGCCCCACGGGCTCCCAAGCCCAGAGGGCGGAGGAGAACGGCCCGAGCGCCCTGCGGGCCGGGCCCGTTCCCACCGGCGGAGGGGGCACCCGGGGCCCGCAGCCCCACACACACCCCGGGAGCGGCCCGAGCGGAGCAGGGCGCCCCCCCCCCACCCGCCACAGAGAGAAGGCCCGGCGGCGGGGAGGCCTTCCCCGGGGAGCGGG